>NW_006409494.1:48965-52355 GCF_000296735.1 Chrysochloris asiatica | reverse complement strand
GAATTTGGAAATTATCAAGAAATATAATTAATGTCAAAAGTTAAAAAACAAACAAACAAACAAAAAAAAAAAACATATACAACAAACACAACTCAATTGGCCCAAAATATCCAACTTTGGAAATTAGCATGAATGAAATAACCGGGTAGATCACTGTAGCCAAGTTAAAGGAAGGACAGTGAAAGGGAACAATTTGGTGGAACTTTGTTTTTTATCAGCAAGGACAATGACACAGTAATGCCATTAGCCATCAATCATTATACTTGTATGCGTAATTCATCTCCCTTCCCCTTCTGGTCCCACACTCCCCCAAAATAACACCTGTCTCTCTAAATTCCCTCAGTGAATTCTCCCAGCAGCAACCTCATCCTGTTTCTTTATGCTTCCAGGGATGTGGCCCAAACTAAGGAATATGTTCACAGAGAGTGCAATCAATAGGTGGCTCTGAGATAATGGAATAAGGGGAGATAGGATATTCCCTCCTTTCTCCAGCAGCTGTCTGTATTCCCTACAACAGTGTTGACCTGAAGGCAGCCCAAAATAGCATGCAGAGTAACTGAACAATAGGGTGAAAATTGCTCTCTGAAAGAGGATGAACTTGAGAACAATGAGGCACATTAAAACCATTTATAAACAAGGATAATCCCTTCTTCTACAAAATATAGTGAGAGACAGGAGGTAATTAACTGTGGTCCTCGGATTTGGGGGGTAAAATTGTGTTTGTGGGCATGGGTGCATTTTTCTAGAGGGAATGTATAACTGGCATCAATGTTTCAAAAGGTTCCCAGAGTCTCCTCTATGCAACTACATTTCACACACAAATACAATAAAATAAAACTTAAGAATTATTAGGAGAAAGGAGGATCCAAGATGGCAGAGTAAGAAAACACACATCTAGACTCTCTACAACAAAGACTTGAGAAACCAAGTGAAATTATCACAGATGACAATCTTGGAACCCAGGGCTTCAAAAGGAGGGATAAAGTAGACAGATTCCAATGAGAGGAAGAGATTGAACAAAACTAATGAACAAAAAGTGGTAAGCTGCCAACAGACACAGCACAGTCATTTTGAATTTTTACAAGCAATGTTCCCATCAGAACCACTTCTCCAAGACTACACCAACACTTCCACTGGTGATCTGCAATCAGAGAAGTGAAACCTCCTCCCGTACCTTGCACAACCTCCTGGTGATGGAGGTGCAACCCCCTCATCCTCATCCAGCTGGTAGCCAGTTGGTAACTCCACCCACAGCTGTTACTGTTGCTGTTGTTAAGTGCTGTTGAATCGGTTCCAACTCATAGTGACCCTGTGTAGGGTTTCCAAGTAGCAGCTGGTAAGCTTGAACTGCTGACCTGGAGGTTTAAACCAACTTTGTAGTCCAAAGCATTAACCCACAGTGCCACACCTGGACTCCCACACAGATTGCTAGCGGTGGCCATTTTCTTTTTTTCTTTGTCTTTGTTCTTTTTCCCCCCTTCCTATTCCATTTCCCTTTTTCTTTTTGTTGTTGTTGTTTATTCCTTGCCACTTCTATACTCAGTAGTACCCTCCCCTGACCATCCACATTTGGCTGTGCACAGTCCCGCGGAGTGATCACATTTTTGTCAGTCATGTTTGGTGGCTAATGCCAATTCTCTGTCACATTTGTTGTTTGTGTTTGTTTATTTTCTTGTTTTTCTCCTTGTTATTACTTTTTTTCTTTGTAGGTCTCCCTGCTCCACTCCTTGGTTTTTTCTTCCTCTTCATCCCCCCTTTTTTCTGTTACTTATCCCAGCAGTCAGGAACAGGTGACCTGCTCAGATATACCCACGACACTTATTACTCCACCCACTGGATGAGTGCCACCACATTCAAGTACCACTCAACCAGTGACAGTTGACAACCAGCACCTACCCAACCTGCCATCAGTTCCAATGCACAATCAGTGACCGCAGGCTCACACCCACACTCCCACCTTCCAACAGATCCCCGAGACAGCAGATCAGTGGTCCAGTGCTTCTAAACTAGCCACCAGAGTAATGTATCTGCTCTATTTAATATATTTAATATATCTGCTCTATTGTCCAGATATATTAAAACAAAACAAAATCTTCCATAATATCATGATATATTTTAAAATATATATTCAAGAAGCTCACCAAATTCTAAATAGAATAGATCCCAAAAGAAAATCACCCAGATGTCTCAGACTCAAACTTTCCAAAGCCAGCATACAATCAACAAATTAATACAATAGCACTACAATGTCTCAGAAAGAACAGTTTCAAATCACACACAAAAGAACAATATGGCTCAAGCAAATAACCAACCTCTAGAGCCATAAATTCTTCTGGAGGAAGAGATGCCATTGGAACTACGTGATAAGGAATTCAAATAATTATATTTAGGTACCTTCAAGAGAGTAAAAGAAGGAAAACATAGAAAAGACTGAAAGAATTAAAACAAAACCATACAAAAACAAATTAACCAAATACATGGAAAATCAGAAACCATACAAAAACAGCAAATAGAAATTCAGGAGATTAAAAACATTTTTTAGAAATAGGTAATACTTTGGAGGGACAAAGAAGTAAAATTGAATCAATGGATGATATAATTAGTAAGATTGAAGACAAATCTCTTAATATTAATATATTAGAGGAACAACTAGATAAAAAAACAAATGAAATAAAATGAAAAAAGCCTAAGAATTATGTGAGATGTCATCAAAAGAAATAATTTAGATTTCATCAGGATTCCAGAACAGGATGAGACACACCCCACCCCTCCATCCCCCCCAAAAAAACACTGAGAAAATTGTCAAAGGTTTATAGGAAGAAATAGACCCTAGTATCATGAAAGATGAGAAAATATGCATTCAGGAAGCTCAGAAAACTCCAATTATGATAGAACCCACAAGAAGAAATTAAGATATATCAAAATCTAACTTTCCAAAACTAAAATACAGAATTCTAAAAGGAGTTCAGTTAAAATAAATAGATAACTACAAAGGAAAATCAATAAGACTAAGCTCTGATTTCTCAGCAAAAACTGTGGAGGCAGGAAGAAAATGGAATGCCATATAAAACCCTGACAGAAAAAAAAAAAAAATTGCCAACTACTAATTAAATACACAGTAAAATTGTCCCTCAAATACAATGTCAAAATTAGGATATTTTCAGATAAACATAAATTATGGGACTCTGTAAAAACCAGACAAACTTTATAAGAAATGTCAAACCTATACCAACAGAAAACAACCAGAGATTAAGACACATGACAACCTCACAAGGAAATCAACCTAGATATCTTGTAGTTGTTGTGAGGTCCCCTCAAGTCAGGTCTTACTCAGAGTGACCCTGTGCACAATATAGCACAGCACTACCCAATCCTGGGCCATCCTCACAA
>NW_006409494.1:13284-14089 GCF_000296735.1 Chrysochloris asiatica | reverse complement strand
TTTCTGTATTACCTTTAGCAAAGCTTTACTCTCATAGGATAACAAAGAGATTGTCTGATGATTTCCACAGTCCAATGGGTCACCTCTCTTTGGAATGGGCACAAATAAGGATCTTATCCAATCAGTCAGCCAGATAGTTGTCTTTAAAATTTCTTGGCAGAGATGAGTGAATGCCTCCTGTGCTGCCTCACTTTCTTGAAATATTTCAATTTTCATTCCATTAATTCCTGGTGCCTTGTTCTTTGCCAATTCCTTCAATGCACCTTGGACTTCCTTCTTCAGTATCATTGGGTCTGGATCATATACAATGAACAGCAACCATTTCCTTTGGTACAGTGAGTCTGTGTATTCCTTCCATCTTCCCTTGATGCTTTCTGCATCATTCAATAATTTGCCCACTGAATCTTTCAATAATGAAAGTCGAGGCTTGAATTTTCCCTTCAGTTCCCCCAGCTTGAGAAATGCTGAGCATGTTCTTTCTTTTTGGTTTTCTGATTCCAGATCTTCGGACATTTTGTTGTAATAATTAGCTTTATCTTCTTGAGCTGATCTTTGAAATTTTCTGTTCAGCTCTTGGACCTCCTCAGTTCTTCCATTGTCTTTAGCATGTCTACCTTGGAGAGCAAGTTTCAGTGTCTCTTGTGACATCAATTTTGACCTTTTCCTTCTTTCTTGTCTTCTCAATGACTTTTTGCTTTCTTCATGTATGATGTTCTTGATGTCATCCCCACAACTCTTCTGGTCTTTGGTCTTTAGTGTTAAATGTATCAAATCTGTTCTTCAGATGATCTCTAAATTCAGGTGG
>NW_006409494.1:0-12515 GCF_000296735.1 Chrysochloris asiatica | reverse complement strand
TACATTCCATGTTCTGATTATCTGTGGATGTTTACAGCTGTATCTCTTCATTTTGAGTTGTGCCCCATCAGCAAATGAAGGTCCCGTGGGCTTATCTCTCACAGGCTTTACTCCCCTCCTTAATCACATCTGCTTCTTCCTCCCCACCTTATCATCACCTAGGATGGAAGAGGAAGATTATATGTCCAGTAGAAGATAAATAAGGTATAAAAGTGAATTTGCCCAGCCACCACTACTCTGCAATCAACTCTCTATCACTATCATCCTTAGTAAATATGGTCATATACTCAACCTTTACCCACATTTACAAGTTTTATTGCAATGCATTTAAATTACAAAGGGTTGGCACTTTAAAGGAGTATAACTATCATTTTGATTCAAGTTGACCAGCCTCCTCCAGCAAAGCTCCAAAAGTTGTCTTAATACCACTCCAGAGATAGCATTTCTCCATTCAACTGCAGCATGGCATCCTTACTATCCTTTCAGTCATTACAAGTACCAAGAACTAAAGGAAATCATCCAAGAATCAAAAGTTTCACTCTCACACCCATTCCTCTCTTCTCTTACAAAGCCCCCATTCTTCCACGAATCTGGAACCATTGCAATGAAATGAGTGTGGAGCTATTTCAAAGAGCCCACTTCTGATACCAAGTGTAAAAATGATGTGAGGGTAGCATCTGACCTCCTGCAGGAGAGAGAGTCACCATCAGCATCAATCAAAGGGTAATTCCTATGAGTCAGAGGCCAGACATGCCTTGGTAGTGAGATCCCTCTTTCCTGCCACTTGGACCGCTCACTTTAAGCCTAGTTGGATGACAAATCTGATCAATCCCCACATTAGGGTTCCATAAACTTTATTTGTAAGACCCCACCTCCAAAGGGTGTCATTACTCTATTTACATTATTAACAAACTAAACAATCCCCTGGGTTTTGCACTGTCTCACATTTTCCTACCCAATTATTTGGTGGGAGTTACAAAGTATGTTACTTGGCTAGAAATAACCAATATACCAAGCAATTTACTGCACTGCAGATTCTCATTGTGTTCTTAACAGCCACTGATTCAGAGCTTTGTAAGTATACTAAGGCCAAAGACCATGATGATACCATCTTACATTGGTAGAATACATCCAACTTTGAAATGTATGTGCTCAATCAACACTTACTGAGTGAATGAAAATGTCTTTATATGCATTATCGCACTTGAGTTTTTCAACCATCCTGTGGTAGGCTAAGGCTTCTCATTAGCATCATATAGAATAATAATAATAGTTGAGCACTTACTGTGTGTTGTGGAAGTACCTTACCATTATTATTTCTAATACATGTGACAACCCCAATAAGGAATCCTGATTGTACAATGGTTAAAGTGCTCGATTGGTCATTGAAAGGTTGATGGTTTGAACCCACTAAGGAAACGCTGTGACAGTCTTCTGTAACAATCACAGTCTTGGAAACTCTATGGGGCAGTTCTACTCTGTCCTCCAGGGTCGCTCTGACTGAAAATCAGTGGTTGCGGCTTTGGTTGTTGTTGCTTCTTGGGTGTTTCTTTTTTCATTTGTCCAAAGTCACACAGTCAACAAGTGACTCAACCAAACTCCTTGAAGCCAGTATCATTTTCCCCATCATACCATTCTAAAGAACAAACTGAGTCCCAGGGTAGTTGTTTCATCTGATGGCATATCGCTAGTTGATATAGAGACTGTCTTTAGACTGCTAGCCTACTGTACTGCTCTCTCATTAAATCCTAGTTCTCCTATGTCCTTTTCCCTCAGACCCTGTTTTATTCTGGTGAGGTTGTGTGACAATAAGGAAAGCTACCTCTTGCTCTTATGTTATTACCCTTCGGATAACTAAAAGATTAATAATGAACACAGACACTTACCTCTTAAGGACAGGTAATTACATGGTTCCATGTGTGGTTATTTCAAAGGCTTAATCCAACAGCTTGGTTCAACAAACACTTATTGAGTGTCTACCATCTGCCAAGTGCTGAGATAGACCCTGGGGATACAAAGATTAATTCATCTGCTCAGGGAATCAGGAAACCAACAAGTACTGATAACATAAAGCATTGGGTCAGACTGTGAAGGAGACTTATAGACAGAAGATCCAAGCCCAGTCAGTCTCATACAGATGGGCTACAGCAAGGCAGAGGTGGGCAAACACCAAAGGCAAAGCTAAGAAGGACTGAGAGTGAGTTGCTTACTCTAAGAACGTTATCCAACCCACCTCCATTCCTACCCTTTGTCTTCCCCTTCTGCTGTCCAGGTAAGAGAGTAACTTTTACCTATACCTATGATAAAGGCTGGATTCCTGGTGTGGTGCAGTGGGTTAATGTCCTGGACTGCAAGGTCAGTTTGAATTGCAAGGTCTGCTGTTTAAGTTCACCAGCTGCTCCTCAGAAACCCTATACAGGGTTGCTATGGGTCGAAATTGAAGATGACACTCAACAACAATGACAAATGATAAAGGCTACGAGTCCACAAATGAGATTTTTCAACGCCATGGTTCATTCTCAGTGGATTGATTCAAAAGCCAAGCTCAGGCCAAGTAGGTCAAAAGTCAACATCCAAGGTTTGCCCAAAAGCAAGCACATAACTAGGAAGGAGTCACTTAGGAAATGAGACTATCAGCCAAAGGTGGAGTTAGGATGAAGGATATTCAAAGCAGTGGTTCTACATGTCAAGACTTCCCTAAGTAGCACAAAAGATTGGCTCATTTGAGTACTGATTAAATGATTGAATGATTGAAGCCACCCAGAGGTACCTCAGAAGAAAGGTTTGGTGATTTACTTCCCAAACATCAGCCACTGAAAACCTTCTGGAGAGCAGTTCTCCTCTGACACACATGAGGTCTCCGTAAGTCAGAATTGATTTTATGGCAACTGGTGTTCTATAATCACCTGTGGTTGCATGGCCCCCTTCAGAGTTTCCAATACCCAGTAGGCCTGGGGTAGGGCCAGAGAACATGCATTTGCAACAGATCCCATGAGAAGCAGGAGCTGCTGGCCCAGAGACCACACTCTGAAAACTGCTGGCCTGGATGATTCAAGTAACTAGCAAAAGAAGGAAGATGATTTCAGTAGATGAGTATGTGGACAGAGCTCACAGTTAGATTATGGGAAGAAAGGTTCAGTTCCTTCTAAACACTTAATTAAAATGGTTTCCAGCTCATGCCTTAATAATTTACAGACTTCCAAAGTAGGATGGTCATTTAATTTTATCTGATTGAACATATACTAAGGAGCAACTATACATTTCTAGCAGACTTTAGCCTAGTAAGAAAGGGCAATCTGAAATCATTTTTACTAATTTAACATAGATGGGTATTTGGGCCTCCCAAAAGCTACAGGATTAGTATTATTAGAATCACCATTTTAGAAATGAGAACACATAACTTCAGAGAGGTTCCGCTTGCTGCCCCCAAATCACCTGGCCTTCAAAGACAGCCTGTGTTCCAGTTTCATCTGGCCCCAATGTCCTGTCATCCCTTCCCCCTTGTGCACCCTCCCTTCGCTGTCCCTCCAATCTCACTGACAGCAGAGAGGGTTTTAGCTAGGTATCTCTGAATTCTCAACATAGACTCCTTTCAGAAACCAAGGACCCTAGATTCAACAAGTAAAAATAATTCTTCGTCATTCAAGTGAACATTTCTGTCTTTATTTTTCATATTCTTTTGGTGATGCTGTGGGACCAGCATTTGATTTGAACTGCTAACTGCAAGGTCGGTGGTTCAAAACCACCAGCTGCTCCACAGAAAAAGATGAGGTTGTCTGCATCCATAAAAATTGACAGTCTCAGAACCCATATAGAGGGTCACTATGAGTCCAAACAGACTCAATAGCAATGGATTTGGGTTTTGTTTCTTGTTTTGTTTTGAAGAAATATAGCTATATGATCTTTGGCTTTTCTGTTTGTCTGGTTTTCCATTTTAAATTTTGGGCTAAATTATACTTGTTCAGTAAATACCCTAGAATCCACTACATGAAACGCAAAACATACTCACATTCCTATCTCAACAAGGCTTACCAAATGTCATACATCCAACCTGATTTCCAAGTAATATAACACATCATTGGTACTATATGACTCAGCATTTCCATTCCTTAGTATTTACTCCAAATAATTGAAACCGAGGGTCCAAACAAATTATTTATATACTAATGTAGATAGCAGCAGTATTCACAAGAAACAAGGAGTAGAAACAACTCAAGCGTCCGTTAGCAGATAATAAGTAAAATGCATCATACACACAAATGGAATATTATTCAGCCATAAAAAAGGAGTTCTGATGCATGATACCATATGGATGAACCTTAAAAACATCATGCTAACTGAAAGATGTCAGATACAAAGGTTCAAATAGTATGATTCTACTTATTTAAAGTATCTGTTGTTGCTGTTGTTGTTAGGTACCCTTGAGTTGGTTCTGACTCATAGTAACCCTATGCATAACAAAACAAAGCACTGCCCATTCCTATGCCACCCTCACAATTGTTGTTATGTTTGAGCCCATTGTTGCTGCCACTGTATCATCCCAAACCCATTCCATTAGGGTGTTTGCTCTTTTTCATTTACCCTCCATTTTACCATGTATGTTTCCCTTCTCCAGAGACTGGTCCTTCCTGACAACATATACAAAGTACGAGAGACAAGCATCTTGCCATCCTCACTTCTAAGGATGTATTTCTTCTGGCTGTATTTCTTCCAATACAGATTTGTTTTCTCTTCTGGCAATCCATGGCTTTCAACTTTCTTCGCCAACACCACAATTCAAATAAAATTCTTCTCCAATATTCCTTATTTATTGTCCAACTGTCATATGCATAAGAGATGATTAAAAACAACATGATCAAGTGCACCCTAGTCTTCAATGTGACATCTTTGTTCTTCAACACTTTAAAGAGGTCTTTTGCATCAGATTTGCCTAATGCTGCTTCTATGAGCATTGAATGTGGATCAAGCAAAATGAAGTCTTTGACAACTTTAATCATTTCTCGGTTTATCACGATGTTGATGTTATTTATTGGTCCAGTTGTAAGGATTTTCATTTTCTTTACATTGGCATGTGAGCCACACAGAATTCTGTAGTCTCATCTTCAATAGCAAGTATTTCAAGTCCTCTTCTCTTCTAACAAGAAAGGTTGTGTCAGCTGAAATTCTTAGAAACAGAAAACAGATTAGGAGTTACCAGGGGATGAAGGTTAGGGGAAATTGGGAGTTATTTCTTACGGGTATGGAGTTTCTGTTTGGAGTGATGATAAAGTATTATAACTAGATCCTGATTATATTCACATTGTGAATATAATCAAAGTCACTTCATAAGGAGTAAAGCGGCAAGTTTTATATTACATGCATTTTACAACAAGTTTTTTTAAGCACTGGTTTAAAAATTGATATTTAGATGCATTGGTCAGCAATTTTTTTTTTTTTTTTCAAAACCAAAAACTCACAGAAATCTTGCCTGAAGGGTGCTGGGTCAAATCATATTGGGTGCGAGCTACAAAACATTTTTGGCTTCTCTGAGCACATTCCATTTCATTCCTTAATGGGTCTTAATTTCCACCCCCAGAAAAACTATTACACAAATAACTTTATTCTCTTCTGGAAAACCAAAAGTCAGTATCAATGCTCTCTGAAAAGGTAAGACAAAATTAACAGTGTTTTACTCTTTTCTTGGGTCCCATAAATATGCATAAACCTACTGAGTTATTGAAAGTTAAACTTTTTAAAAGCCATGAACATCTTACGGATCTTGAAGCACTGGGCATTCATGTTTTTCAATGCATTCCCCAAGTGCCTGCCCTTTCAAACATGTATGTAAATGAGGGGACCCAAATAGCTACTAATGCAAATGTGTTTAAATAAGGACCCTGAACACTGAAAGCCTGTTGGTGGTTTCAGAATGTATCTTGCGGGAAAATGCTGTGTCCATAGTGAAGTGCTGCTGCATGATCCTGGGAAAATTAACTTGTGTGGAGAGTAAAACAAAGAGCCAGGGCCTGAACAAGACACTTCAATCCATCTCAGAGTACAAACCCCTGCAGCTCAGCTGGTGGGAGGGAAATTCTGAAAAGGGCCTAAGAGGTATTGATTGTTTGTCATAGATGCAAGGATTATTCTTGACAGGAAAATGTTTCTAAACATCATGTTTTCAATTCATTAATAAACATGTCAAAGGATCTTTGTTGGAAGGAATGGGAGAGCATTATGCTGATGTTACTTTGTTATTGTTCCAGCTGTAGTACTTGGCTCCCATTTGAGAGGGCCTTATGCATTGGAGAACAGACACTTCCCTGGACTGCACCATCTTCATGGTCACCAGAATGTCTGGCTCCATTGATGGGGTCACGCTGTCAATTGCGCTCCACCAAATATGATGTCTTTCTCTGGAAATTAGTCCCTTCTGATGATACATACAAAGTAATTAAATCAAAGCCACAGACATAATCTGTGATCCATAAAGTTTTCATAGGCTACTTTTTAGTAGCTCACCAGGTCTTTCTTTCTAGTAGTCTCTAAGCTCCACTGAAACCTGTCAGCATGCATGACTCTCTTAATGTATGAAATACCAGTGGCATAGCTTCCAGCATCATAGCAACATGCAAGTCACCAAAGTTCAACAACCTGACAGATGAGTTGTAGGCTAATATTACCAGAAGATCCTAAAACCAAAGGTTCCATCCCCATAGAGCACTTACCCAAAATTGTCCCCCTGGTGCCAGGCCATACTAGGAAGTGGTCTTCCAGATTGGACTGTCAGAAACACTCAATGCTAGAGTTTTTCCTGTTGGGTTAAGGGGAGTGGGCTTTGTTACTAAGTGGAATCATCTGGAAATTTGCTTCCCCTCAAAACAGAATGTATCTTCTCATTGGTTTATCCTTAGATCAACAAAGGGATCTTCTGTATCTAAAACTCGTTGTTGTCAAGTCAATTCCAACTCATCGTGTCCCTATGTGTAGCAGAATAGAACTGTGCTTCATGGGTTGTCTTTTTGTTTGTTTTATTTATTTTCTGTTGTCATGGAGAATATACACAGCGAAGTGTACACCAATTCAGTAACACTGATTATATTCTTTGAGTTGGACAACCATTCTTATACTCTTCCTATAAATTGTCCCTTTCCCATTAATATAAACTTAACATCAACTCACTGACCCTTAAAATTCCTATTAATCCTTTCAAGGTGTTGTCAATTTGATCCCACATAGATAGTTCTTAAGAGAACATAATGCTCAAGGCAGATTTTTTTTTTTTTTACTATTTAAGTTAATCTCCTATTTGGTTTTAAGGAGCTCTGGTAGCATAGTGGTTACAAATCAGATTGCGAACCTTAAGGTCAGCAGTTTGAAACTACCAGCTGTTCTGTGGGAGAACAATGAGGTGTTCTGCTCTCGTAAAGATTTACAGCCTCAGAAACCCTGTACAGGGTCGCTATGAGTTGGAACAGCCTCCAAGGCACATAACTACCACCACCACTACTTGGTTTTAAGAAAAATTAAGGGAGTATTTTGGATTTAAGGTTTACAGATTATCTCTAAGGGCAAGTTTTAGGGATTCATTTAACCTCCATGACTCAGAAAGAGTGAAGTCATGGAAAATTTGAAAATCTGGTCTGCATTTTCCCCTTTTGATCAGGATTCTTCTATGGAACCTTTGGTCAAGATTTTCAGTAATGATGGCTGGGCCCTATCCAGTTCTTCTAGTATCATGGCTAATGAGGCAATGGTTCATGGAAGCAATTAGTCACACACTCCATTTCCTTCTCCTATTCCTGATTACCCTTCTTCCTCTCTTGTTCCAGGCAAATAGACCAACTTTTGTGCCGTGGATGACCTATTGTTTGCTTTTCAGACCCCAGGAACTACACAACTAACAAGGAGGTAAAACAGAATCATTAAAAACATTTTTAGGCCAAAGTGGGATGTCTCATAGAATTGTAACCCTAAACCGCCAAATCAAGGAATCAAATCTCATGAGGTACTTGTACTATATATAAGCAGCCTTAGCAGTTACTTTCTCTTTTGGTCATTGTGGTTTGATTAGCATCTGTCTGATGGCTAAGGACATTGAGCATCTTGTCATGTGTTTGATGGTTATTTAAATGCTCTCTTTGGTGAAATGTCTATTTAAGTTTTTGCCCGTTTTGTTGTTAGGGGCCATCAAGTCAGTTCTGGGTCATAGCAACCCTATGCACAACAGAAGGAAACACTGTCTGGGCCTGCGTCAGTCTCACAATTATTGTTACCCTTGAGTCCAGTGGTGGTCCATCTCATTGGGAGTCTTCCTCTTTTTCACTGACCCTCCACTTTTCTAAGCATGATATCCTTTTCCAGGGCTGGTCCCTCCTAACACCATGTCCAAAGAGTCTTCTGACTATACTTCTTCTGATCAGATTTGTTTGTTCTTCTGGTAGTCCATGGTACTTTTAATATTCTTCTCCAACACCACAACTCAAATACATTAATTCTTCTATGTTCTGCCTGACTCATTGTCCAACTTTTACATGCATATGAGGCTATTGAAAATACCATGGCTTGGGTCCAGCTCACCTTAGTCCACAAAATGTCATCTTTGCTCGGAAGCCCTTTAAAGAGATCTTGGGCAACAGATTTGCCTAATGTAATACATCATCTGATTTCTTGACTGCTGTTTTCATGAGCATTGATTGTGGATCCAACCAATTTGAAGTCTTTGACAACTTTAATCTTTTCTCCATATATCATGATGTTATTTAGTGGTCCAGTGGTGAGTATTGTTATTTTCTTTACATTGAGGTTCATTCAACCCATACTGAAAGCTGGGATCTTTGATCTTCATCAGTAAGTGTTTAAATTTCTCTTCACTTTCAACAAGCAAAGTTGTTAATGAGTCTCCCTCTAATCCTGAGTCCATGTTCTTCATATAATCCATTTTCTCCAGATAATTTGCTATGTATACATTTGCCCATTTTATGATTGTGTTATTTATCTTTTTGTCATTAAATTGTCCAAGTTTTATATAGTTTTCAGTTATTAGATTCATACTGGATATATGGTTTCTGAAGATATTCTCCTAGTCATTAGCTTATCTTGTCACTTTTTTGTTCTGTTTTATTAAGGTTTTACTTTATTATACAAGGCAGTCTTCAAAAACATTTCTGAATATCATAAAAACCTCATGGGGTTTTTTAATGGCTTGATTACCCACCATTAAAATGTAGTAGATCACCAGGCACTGCTGGATGGACTCAAACCTCCAAACTTTGGGTTAGCAACCAAGCTCATTAACAGTTTGCATCATCCAGGATTTCCTCTATGGTCAAAGCCTTGGGAAACAAAGAGAAAGTGGTGCAGTGGTGAAGCATCTAGGCTTGCATTTCTAATCCTCTCTCCCTGCCTCTGGTTCTCCTTTGTAAAGCGAAGTGATAGTACTGACCTCTCGGCACTGTTGGAAGAACTGAGAAACTGCCACCCCAGGGTTGTTCTAGCAAAGGAAGGCAATGCAGCAGCTCTGTGGTGTGTGAAGGAGCCGATAAATCTTGTTCTGCTTTTTAATTCAGCCCAAACACCTAAATACACACACATTTATGAAAAGTTATTGATTTTGTGGATATATATTGATTGGCCTGGAAAGTACAGAGACTCTTTTCCATTACAAACAACTGATCATTTTTCTAAAAACCTGCATTTCTATACTTTCAAAGTGGCAGAAAAGGAAGAGCAAACACTAATGGAAATCCTCCCTCTAGCCTGGAACCACATTGCCACTGGAACCAAGGTTGAAAGAGCACACGGAGAACACATTGGGAATACCAGCCCATTTTTGCAGATGAGATGGTTGTACCAGTAACATTCAGCTTCATCTGTCCATGTTCCCCAAGACAGTCCAATAAAGAATGAGCATTCCTGATTCCCAGCCCAGAGTTTTACCTGCAATACTACAAAATGGGGTATCCCAACCCTACCATCACCTGATCTCAGTTCCCCTCATAAGTGTATCCCACCAGAGGTGCTGATGCAATTTAAACCTGTGAGCTGCTTTTGAACTCACTGTCTGATGGAGACAACTGAACTCCAAATAGGAATCCCTAGAAAGTCAAGGTTTGGGGGAGAATTTTTTTCCAGCACACATTTATTATTAAAGTACCAAGAGTTCTTCTTACCATTCTCAGTAGATTTCACTACTCCAATAAACCTTTGAAAGATCTGACTGCAATCCTACATGCTCTACTTCAAACAGCCCTTTAAGAACAACCCTTAAAAACCCTTAGAAGGTAGGGTACTGAGCACAGTCAGCATCAACTGTATGTGAACTACAAGTTCACCACCAGCTCAACCCATAACCCAAACATAGCTTCACACCTTTATTGTTGTTAAGCGCTATGGAGTCGGCTCAGATTCATAGGGACCTTGTGTAGGGTTTCTGAGAGCAACTGGTAGGTTTTAACCACCAAACTTGAGGTTAGCAGTCCAATGCTCATCCTTTCCACACCAGGACTCTGGCTTCATACCTGTTGTCATTAAGTACCGTCGAGTCAGTTCTGACCCTGTATAGGGTTTTCAGGGAGTGGCTGGTGAGTTGAACTACTAACCTTGGAATTCAAACTGACCTTGTGGTCCAGTGCTTTATCCCACAGCACCACACCAGTCCCTAAGTTTACACACAAAAGTCCCTATGAGTGCTTAGCAGTCCTCCCACATACAAATGCTTATATATCCTACACACAAGCTGCAAACATATAAATACACCCAGCACTCTCTATATGCACAAAGGCTATATACACATATACACACCATACTCACATCCCCACAAACACAAAAATATCACACACATACACTCTTACTTAATTATTAACCTGACTGCTAATCCTCCAAGTCTTGGCTCTGTGATTCTGACTTTCATCTCTTAGGTCTTTGGTATTTACTTAGGTATATTTGGTATTTACTCCTAGACCTCCTAGAATTTGAACGTGGGTTGTCTCATATTCTTTAACTCAACATGCCTTCTTTCCCACAAGATCTGCCCTCTTCATATATTGTTAGTTGCCAATGAGTCAGTTCCAACTCATGGTGATCCCAAATGTATGAGAATAAAATTCTGCCCTGGGCTATACCATCTTCACATGGAATCCTGGTGGGCTGAAATGCTGAATTAGCAGTTCAAGCCCACCAGCTACTCATTAGAAACCTTATACATACAGGGTCGCTACGGGTTGGAACTGATTCCAGGGCACTTAACAACAATAACCAACAACAACAACAGGATGATCAAGTCCTTTGTCAAAGCTGTTGTGTATGGTAAGTTCCTTCCAATCTAGGGGCTCATCTTCTAGCACTGTATCAAACAACATTCTGTTGTGATCCATAAGGTTTCCACTGGCTAATTGTCATAAGCAGATCAAAGACCCTTCTGCCTTGTCTGTGTTAGTCTTTTAAGCTGCATTGAATGCTTGCATTAATGACATTTGAAATGCTGGTTAAGATGCAAAAGCAAGGATGTTATGCTAAATACATTCTTTGAAAGTAGGGTCAATGAATATGCAGTTTGATAAACTCCACAGACTATTTTTATAGACATTAAAGGTTAAGAGTTCCCTATTCTAGCCCCCACCATTCATCTGTCAGTTTGTTGTATTGTGGTGGCTTGCATGTTGCTGTGATGCTGGAAGCTATGCCACCAGTATTTTAAATACCAGTAGGGTCACCCATGGTAGACAGGGTTCAGACTAAGACAGACTAGTAAGAAGGGAAAGCAGGCTATTTCTGAATGTTTAACCACTGAAAACCTTATGACTAGCAGTGAAACAGTGTCAGATAGTACCAGAATATTGAATATTGAAGCATGACGAATAGCATTAGGATATTGTCATATACAGTGCCTGAAACTGAGTCCCTCCGGTTGGAAGGCTCAAAATACGACTAGGGAAGAGCCACTTCATCGAAGCACAGTTAACTGTGATGATGAGAATGGAGTAAAGCTTTCAGAACCTTCATTTGCTGATGGGGCACAGCACAAAATGAGGAGAAACAGCTGTAAACATCCACTTATAATCAGAATGTGGAATGTGTAAAGTATGAATCTAGGAAAACTGGAAGTTGTCCAAAATAAATGGAACACATTAAAATCAATATTCTAGGCATTGTTGTTGTTGTTAAGTGCCGTCAAGTCAGTTCTAACACATAGCAACTGTGCATAGCATTTCTGAGGAACAGGTGAGAGGCTCGAACTGCTGACCTTGTGATTCTCAGTCCAGTACTGTTCCTACACTGAGACATTTCTGAGATGAAATGGATTGATATTGGCCATTTTGAATCTGATAATCATATGGTTTACTCTGCCCTACGTGACAAATTGAAGAGGAATGATGTCAAATTCATCATCAAGATCTATCTTGAAGTATAGTGCTGTCTGTGACAGGATAATATCTGTATGCCTTACAGAGCTAGTGGTGATGAAATTGAAGAATTCTACAACTTCTTCAGACTGAAATTGATCAAACATACGATCAAGATGTACTGATAATTACTGG
>NW_006409493.1:51312-53531 GCF_000296735.1 Chrysochloris asiatica | reverse complement strand
CTGATCTGCCATGTAGGTAGCTCTCTGTATATAAACATATTGGACTTGTCTGCCAGGAAGCTAGCCTTCTGTATATGGACACTTGTCTGCCATGTAACTAGCTCTCTGTGTAAGAACATGTTGATGTCATCTGATTTGTCGCTAGTCCTCTATATATTCGTATTTTGGACTCGTCTGCCATGTAGCTAGCTCTCTGTGCATGGATATGTTGGACTGATCTCTCATGTAGATATCTTTCTGTATATGAACATTGGACTTGTATACCATGTTGCTAGCTCTCAGTATATGGACATATTGTACTCATCTGCCATGTAGTTAAAACTCTGTATATGGAAATGTTGCATTACTCTGCCATGTAGCTAGCTCTCTGTATAGGCACATTTTGGACATGTCTGCCATGATACTAGCTCTCTCTGTATGAACATGTTGCTCTCATCTGCCTTGTAGCTAGTCCTCTATATATACACATGTTGAATTCATATGCCATGTAACTAATAATCTGTATATGGACATGTTGGACTACTCTGACATGTACCTAGCTCTCTGTATATTTACACATTGGACTCATCTGCCATGTAGTGAAAACTGTGTATATGGAAATGATGCACTACTCTGCCATATAGCTAGCTCTCTGTATATGGACATTTTGGACTCATCAGCCATGAAGCTAGCTCTCTGTGCATGGATATGTTGGTCTGATCTGCCATGTAGGTAGCTCCCTTCAAATGAACATATTGGACTAGTCTGTCATGTAGCTAGCTCTCTGCATATGACATGTTGTACTCATGAGCCATGTAGCCAGCTCTCTCTCTAAGAACATGTTGGACTCATGTGCGTTGTAGCTAGTCTTCTATATATACACATATTGGTCTCATCTACCATGTAGCTTACTCACAGTTTATGGATATGTTTAACTTATCTGCTATGTAGCTAGCTCTCTGAATATGGACATTTTGGACTCATCTGCCATGAAGCTAAGTCACTTTACATGGATATGTTGAACTGATCTGTCATGTATGTAGCTCAATGTAAATGAACATATTTGTCATGTCTGCCAGTTAACTTGCTCTCTGTATATGAACTCATCAGCCATATATCCAGCTCTCCCTTTATGAACATGTTGGACTCATCTGTGTTGTAGGTAGTCCTCCATATATACACATGTTGGAATCATCTGCCATGTAATGTAGCTAACTCTCAGTATATGGACACATTCAAACTCATCTGCCAAGTAGCTAACACTCTGTATATCGAAATGCTGGAATACTCTGCCATGTAGCCAGCTCTCTTTGTGTGTACATGTTGGACTCATCTGTGGTGTAGGTAGTCCTCTATATATACACATGTTGGACTCATCTGCATGTAGCTAACTCTCAGTATATGAACATTTTGGACTCATCTGCCATGCAGCTAGCACTCTCTCCATGGAAGTGTTGGACCCATCTGCCAGGTAGGCATCTCCCTGTAAATGAACATATTGGACTAGTCTGCCATGTAGCTAGCTCTCTGTATATGGACATATTGGAATCATCAGCATTGTAGCCAGTTCTCTCTGTATGAACATGTTGGACTCGTCTACCTTGTAGCTAGTCCTCTATAAATACACATGTTGGACACATTTGCCATGGAACTAACTCTCAGTATATGGACATGCTGGACTCATCTGCCATGTAGCTAATATTCTGTATATGGAAATGTTGGACTACTCTGCCACGTAGCTAACTCTCAATATTTGAACACGTTGGACTCATGTGCCATGTAGCTAGAACTCTGTACATTGAAATGTTGCACTATTCTGCCATTTAGCTATCTCTATGTATTTAGACATTTTGGACTCATCTTCCATGTAGCTAGCTCTCTGTGCATGGATATGTTGGACTGATCTGCCATGTAGGGAGCTCCCTGTATATGAACATTTTGGACTTGTCTGCCATGTAGCTAGCTCTGTATATATGGACATGTTGGATTCATCAGCCATGTAGCCAGCTTTCTATGTATGAACATGTTGTAATCATCTGCCTTGTAGCTAGTCCTCTATATATACACATGTTGGACTTAACTGCCATGTAGTTAACTCTCAGTATATGGACATGTTGGACTGCTCTGCCATGTATCTAGCTCTCTGTATATGGACAATTTTGACTCATCTGCCATGTAGCTAGAATTCTGTAAATGGAAATGTTGCAGTACTCTGCCATGTCGCTAGCTCTCTGTATATG
>NW_006409493.1:42932-50032 GCF_000296735.1 Chrysochloris asiatica | reverse complement strand
TATAGACATTTTGGACTCATCTGCCATGTAGCTAGATCTCTGTGCATTGATATGTTGGAATGATCTGCCATGTAGGGAGCTCCCTGTAAATGAACATATTAGAATTGTCTGCCATGCTGCTAGCTCTCTTTACATGGACATGTTGGCCTTATCAGCCATCTAGCCAGCATTCTCTGTATTACCATGTTGGAATCATCTGCCTTGTAGCTTCTCCTCTATAGATACACATGTTGGACTTATCTGCCTTTTACTACCTCTCAGTATATGGACATGTTGGACTCATCTGCCATGTAGCTAGTACTCTGTATATGTACAAGTTGAACTCATCTGCCATGTAGCCTTCTCTCTCTGTATGAACGTGTTGGAGTCATCTGCTATGTATTTATTCTTCTATATATAATTATGTTGGACTCATCTGCAATGTAGTTAATTTTCAGTATATGATCAGGTTGGACTCATCTGACAAGTAGCTAGTATTCTCTATATGGAAATGTTGGAATACTCTGACATTTAGTTAGCTCTCAGTATATGGACATGTTGGACTCATCTACCATGTAGCTAGAACTTTGTATATGGAAATGTTGCACTGCTCTTCTATGTAGCTAGCTCTCTGTATATGGATATTATGGACTCATCTGACATGTAGCTAGCTCTCTGAGCATGGATATGTTGGACTGATCTGTCATGTAGTTAGATGTCTGTATATGAACATATTGGACTTGTCAGCCATGTACTTACCTCTCGGTGTATGGATATGTTGGACTCATCAGGCATGTAGCCAGCTGTCTCTGTATGAACATTTTGGACTCGTCTGCCTTGTCACTAGGCCTCTCTATATAAACATGTTGGACTCATCTGCCATGTAGCTAACTCTAAGATTATGGACGTGATGGACTCACTTGTAATGTGACTAACTCTCATTATATGGACATATTGAAATCATTTGCCATGTAGCTAGTATTCTTTATAGGGAAATGTTGGACTACACTGCCATTTAGCTAGCTCTCTGTATATTGACATTTTGGACTGATTTGTCATGTAGTTAGCTCTCTTTATATGAAAATATTGGAGTTTTCTGCCATGTAGCTAGGTCTCTGTATATGGACATTTTGGATTCATTTGCCATGTAGCCAGCTCTCTCTGTATTAACATGTTGGACTCATCTGCGTTGTAGCTCTTCCTCTATATATACACATGTAGGTCTCATCTACTATGTAGCTTACTCACAGTTTATGGACATGTTGAACTCATCTGCCATGTAGCTCATATTCTATATATAGACATGTTGGACTACTCTGCCATGTTAGTTAGCTCTCAGTATATGGACACGTTGGACTCATCTGCCATGTATCGAGAACTCTGTATATGAAAATGTTGCACTATTCTGCCATTTTGCTAGCTCTCTGAATATGGACATTTTCGACTCATTTGCCATGAAGCTGGGTCTCTGTGCATGTATATGTTGGACTGATTTACCATGTATGTAGCTCTCTGTAAATGAACATATTTGTCATGTCTGCCAATTAGCTAGCTTTCTGTATATGAACATGTTGAACTCATCAGCCATAAAGCCTACTCTCTCTGTATGAACATGTTGGATTCATCTGTGTTGTAGGTAGTCCTCTATATATATACATCATCGACTCATCTGTCATAAAGCTAAATCTCAGTATATACACATTTTGGAATCATCTGAAATTTAGCTAACTCTCAGTATATGGACACATTGGACTCATCTGTCATGTACCTAGTATTCTGTATATGGAAATGTTGGACCAGTCTACCATGTAGCTAGCTCTCAGTATATGGACACATTGGACTCATCTGATATATAGCTAGAACTCTGTAAATGGAAATAGTGCTCTACTCTGCCATATAGCTAGATATCTGTATATTGACCTTTTTGAATTGTCTGCCATGTAGCTAACTCTCTGTACATGGATATGTTTGACTGATGTGCCAGATAGGTAGCTCTCTGTATATGAACATATTGGACTTGTCTGCAATGTAGCTCCCTCTCTCCATATGGAAATGTTGGACTCACCAGCCACGTAGCCAGTTTCTCTGTATGAACACGTTGCACTCATCTGCCTTGTAGCTTGTCTTCTATATATACACATGTTGAACTCATCTGCCATATAGCTAACTCTCAGTATATACACATGTTGGACTCATTTGCCATGTAGCTAACACTCAGTATATGGACATGTTGAACTCATCTGACATGTAGCTACTACTCTATACATGGACATGTTGGATTACTCTGCCATGAGCTAGCTCTCAGTATATGGACACTTTGGACTCATCTGCCAGGTATCGAGAACTCTGTATATGGAAATGTTGTGCTAATCTGCCATGCAAGTAGCACTCTGTATGTGGATATTTTGAACTCGTTTGCCATGTAGTTAGCTCCCTGTGCACGGATATGTTGGACTGATCTGCCATGTAAGGACCTCCCTGTAAATGGACATATTGGACTTGTCTGCCATGTAGCTAGCTCTCTGTACATGGACCTGTTGGACTCATTATCCGTATAGACATCTCTCTCTGTATGACCATGTTAGACTCATCTGCCTTGTAGCTAGTCCTCTCTCTATACACATGTTGGACTCATCTGCCATGTAGCTAACTCTCAGTATATGGACATGTTGGGCTCATCAGCAATGTAGCTAACTCTCAGTATTTGGACATGTTGGACTAATCTGACATGTAGCTAACTGTCAGTATAAGGACAGGTTGGACTCATTGGCCATGTATCTGGCACTCTGTATATAGAAATGTTGTACTACTCTGCCATGTATCTAGCTCTCTTTATATGGACATTAGTCTTATCTGCATTGTAGCTAGAACTCTGAGCATGGATATGTTGGACTGATCTGCCATGTAGGTATCTCCTTGTATATGAACACATTGGACTTGTCTGCCATGTAGCTCGTTCTCTGTATATGCACATTTTGGAGTACTCAGCCATGTAGCTAGTACTCTGTATATGGACATGTTGGACAACTCTACTATTTAGCTAGCAATCTGTATATGGATATTTTGAACTCAGCTAACATGAAGCTAGCTCTTTGAATATGAGCATATTGGAATCATCAGCCATGGAGCAAGCTCACTCTCTCTGAACATATTGGACTCATCTGTCTTGTAGCTACTCCTCTATATATACACATGTTGGACTCATCTGCAATGTAGCTAACTCTCAGTATATGGATTTGTTGGACTCTTCTGTCATGTAGCTAGTATTCTGTATATGGAAATGTTGGACTATGCTGTCATGAAGTTATCTCTCTCTATATTGATACTTTGGACTCTTCTGTCATGTAGCTAGAACTCTGTATATGGAAATGTTGCACTACTCTGCCACTTAGCTGGCTCTCTGTGTATGGACATTTTGGAATCATCTGCCATGTAGGTAGCTCTCTGTGCATGGATATATTGGACTGATCTGCCATATCGTTAGCTCTCTGTATATGAACATATTGGACTTGTCTGATATGTAGTTGGCTCTCTGTATATGGACATGTTGGTCTCATCAGCCATGTAGTCAGCTCTCTCTGTATGAACATGTTTGTATCATATGCCTTGTAGCTAGCCCTCTATATATACACATGTTGGACTCTTCTGCCATGTAGCTAAATCTCAGTATATGGACACGTTGGATTCATCTGCCATGTAGCTAATACTCTGTAAATGGAAATGTTGCACTACTCTGCCATTTAGGTAGCTCTCAGTATATGGACACGTTGGCCTCATCTGCCATGTAGCTGGCTCTCAGTATATGGACACGTTGGACTCATCTGCCATGTAGGTAGAACTTTGTATATGCAAATGCTGCACTACTCAGCCATGTAGGTAACTCTCTGTATATGAACATTTTGGACTTGTCTGCCATGTAGCCAGCTCTCTCTTTATGAACATGTTGGACTCATCTACCTTGTAGCAAATCCTTTGTATATACATATGTTGGACTCACCTGCCATGTAGCTAACTCTCAATATATGGACATGTTGTACTCATCTGCCATATAGCTAGTATACTGTATATGAAAATGTTGGACTATCCTGTCATGTAGCTAGCTCTCTCTATATTGATACTTTGGACTATTCTATCATGTAGCTAGAACTCTGTATATGGAAATGTTGCCCTACTCTGCAATTTAGCTGGCTCTCTGTATATGTACATTTTGGAATCATCTGCCATGTAGCTAGTCTCTGTGAATGGATATATTGGACTGATCTGCCATGTAGTTAGCTCTCTGTATATGAACATATTGGACTTGTCTGATATGTAGCTAGCTCTCTGTATAGGGACATGTTGGACTCATCACCCATGTAGCCAGATCTTTCAGTATGAACATGTTTGAATCATCTGCCTTGTAGCTAGCCCTCTATATATACACAAGTTGGACTCATCTGTCATTCAGCTAACTCAAAGTATACGGATAAGTTGCTCTCATCTACCATGTAGCTAGTATTCTGCACATGGACGTGTTGGACTACTCTGCCATTTAGCTACCTCTCTGTATATGGATACGTTGGACTCATCTGCCATGTAGCTAGCTCACTGTATATAGACATTTTGGACTTGTCTGGCATAAAGCTAGCTCTCTGTGCATGGATATGTTGGACTGATCTGCCATGTAGGTAGCTCTCTGTGTATGAACATATTGGACTTGTCTGCCATGTAGCTAGGTCTCTGTGTATGGACATGTTGGACTCATCAGCCATGAAGCAAGCACTCTCTGTGTGAACACGTTGGACTCAACTGCTATGTAGATATCTTCTGTATATAAGCATGTTGGCCTCATCTGTGATGTAGCTAACTCTCAGTACATGGACATTATGGACTCATCTGCCATGAAGTTAACTCTCAGTGCATGGACACGTTGGACTCATTTGTCATGTAGCTAGTAATCTAAATGGAAATGTTGCACTTCTCTAACATGTAGCTAGCTCTCAGTATATGGACATTTGGGACTCTTCTGCCATGTAGCTAGGTCTCTTGCATAGATATGATGGACAGATGTGCCATGTAGGTAGCTCTGTGTATATGAACAAATTGGAATTGTCGGCTATGTAACTAGCTCTCTGTGTATGGACATGTTGGACTCATCACCCATGTAGCCATCTCTCTCTGTATAAACATATTCACCATCTGCCTTGTAGCTAGTCCTCTATACATACACATGTTTGACTCCTCTGTCATGTAGTTAACTCTCATTATATGAACATGATGGTTTAATCTGCCATGTAGCTAGTACTCTGTATATGGCCATGTTGGAGTACTCTGCAATGTAGCTAGCTCTCTGTATATGGAAATGTTGGACTTATCAGCCATGTAGCAAGCTCTCTCTGTATGAACACGTTGGACTCATCTGCTATGTAGCTTGTTTTCTATATATAAACACGTTGGCCTCATCTGTGATGTAGCTAACTCTCAGTACATGGACATGATGGACTCATCTGCCATGTAGTTAACTCTCAGTATATGGACATCTTGGACTCCTCTGCCATGTAGCTAATTCTCAGTACATGGACACTTTGGACTCATCTGTCATGTAGCTAGTTATCTAAATGGAAATGTTGCACTACTCTAACATGTAGCTTGCTCTCAGTATATGGAGATTTTGGACTCTTGCATAGATATGATGGACAGATCTGCCATGTCGGTAGCTCTGTGAATATGAACATATTGGAATTGTCTGCCATGTAACTAGCTCTCTGTGTATGGACATCTTGGACTCATCACCCATGTAGCCAGCTCACTCTGTATAACATATTCACCATCGGCCTTGTAGCTAGTCCTCTGTGTATACACATGTTGGACTACTGTGCAATGTAGTTAACTTTCAGTATATGGACACGTTGGACACATCTGTCATGTAGCTAGAACTCTGTATATTGAAATGTTGCACTACTCTGCCAAGTACCTAACTCTCAGTATATGGACATTTTGGTCTCATCATCCATGTAGCCACCTTTCTCTGTATGAATATGTTGGACTCATCTGCTTTGTAGCTAGTCCATTATATATACACATGTTGGATTCCTCTGCCATGTAGCTTACTCTCAGTATATGGGCATGTTGGACTCATCTGCCATATAGCTAGTGTTCTTTATATGGAAATGTTGGACTACTCTGACAATTAACTAGCTCTCAGTATATGGGCACGATGGACTCATCTGCCATGTAGCTAGAACTCTATATCTGGACATGTTGGACTACTCTGACACGTAGCTAGTACTCTATATATGTACATGATGGATTACTCTGTCATGTAAGTAGCTCTTTGTATATGGACACCTTACACTTATCTTCCATGTAGTTAGAACTCTGTATATAAAAATTTTGTACTATTCTTCCATTTAGCTAGCTCTCTGTATATGGATATTATGGACTCTTCTGCCATGTAGGTAGCTCTTTGAACATGGATATGTTGGACTGATCTGTCATGTAGGTAGCTCTCTGTATAAGAACATATTGATCTTGTATGCCATGTAGCTAGCTCTCTGTATATCATGGTAGACCCATCAGCCTTGTAGCCAGCTGTCTCTGTATGATCACGTTGGAATCATCTGCCTTGTCACTAGGCCTATATATATATATACACATGATGGACTCATCTGCCATGTACTTAACTCTAAGTATATGTACATATTGGACTCACCTGGCATGTAGTTAACTTTCAGTATATGGACATGTTGGACTCATGTGCCATTTAGCTTATTCTCAGTTTATGGACACAATTTACTTATCTACCATGTAGCTAGTACTCTGTAAAAGGAAATGTTGCAATACTCTAACATGTAGCTATTTGTCTGTATATGGACATTTTGGACTCATCTGCCATGTAGCTAGCTCTCTGTGCATGGATATGTTGTACAGATCTGTCATGTAGGTAGCTCGCTGTATATGAACATATTGGAATTGTCTGCCATGTAACTATATCTCTGTATATGAACATGTTGGGCTCATCAGCCATGTAGCCAGCTCTCTCTCTATGAATATGTTGGACTCACCTGCTTTGTAGGTAGTCCTCTATATATAGACATGTTGTCCCCATCTGCCATGTAGCTAATACTCTGTATATGGACATG
>NW_006409493.1:39482-39965 GCF_000296735.1 Chrysochloris asiatica | reverse complement strand
CAGCAAATGCAGGTTCTGTGTGCTTTTTTCCCCCAAGCTTAACTGTATTCATGTCATTATGGTCAACCCTACTTTGAGGAGGCATTTTTTTCCATGTCAGTAGCTCTCTGTTTATACTCATATTGGACTCGTCAGCCATGTAGCTAGCTCTCAGAGTATGGACACAATGGACTTATCTGCCATGTAGCTTGAACTCTGTATATGGACATTTGGACTCATATGCCATGTAGCTAACTCTCAGTACATGGGCACATTGTACTCATCTGTCACGTACCTAGAAATATGTATATAGAAATGTAACAATACTCTACCATGTATCTGTCTCTCGGTATATGGACATTTTGGACTCATCTGCCCTATAGCTAGCTGTCTGTGCATGGATATGTTAGACTGATCAGCCATGCAGGTAGCTCCCTGTATATAAACGTATTGGACTTGTCTGCCATGTAGCTAACTCTCTGTATGTGGACATGTTGGACTCAT
>NW_006409493.1:5732-7435 GCF_000296735.1 Chrysochloris asiatica | reverse complement strand
TCTGCCATGTAGCTAGAACTCTGCATATGGAAATGTTGCACTACTCTGCCATGTAGCTAGCTCTCTGAATATGTACATTTTGTACTCTTCTGACATGTAGCTATCTCTCAGTATATGGACATGTTGGACTCATCTGCCAGGTAGCTAGTACTCTGTATATGGAAATGTTGCACTACGGTGCCATGTAGCTAACTCTCTGTATATGGACATTTTAAACTCATCTGAAATGTAGCTAGCTCTCTGAACATAGATATATTGGACTGATTTGCCTTTTAGGTAGCTCTCTGTATATGAACATATAGGATCTGTCTGCCATGTAGATATCTCAGGATATGGACATGTTGGACTCATGAGCCATGTAACCAGCTCTCTGTCTATGAACATATTGGACTCATCTGCCTTCTAGTGAGCCCTCTAAATATACAAATGTTACACTCATATGCCATGTAGCTAACTCACAGAATATGCACATGTTGGACTCATCAGCTATGTAGCTAGTATTCTGTATAAGGACAATTTGGACTTATCTGCCATGTAGCTAGAACTCTGTATAGGGAAATGTTGCACTACTCTTCCATATAGATATCTCTCTATGTATGTACATTTTGGACTCGTATGCCATGTAGCTAGCTCTCTGTACATCAATATGTTGGACTTGTCTTCCATGTAGCTAGCTCTCTGTAAATGGATGTGGTGGACTCATCAGCCATGTAGTCATCTCTCTGTATGAACATGTTGGACTTATCTGCCTTGTTGCGAGACCTCTAAATATACACATGTTGGACTCATCTGCCATGTAACTAACTCTCAGTATATGCATATTTTGGACACATCTGCCATGTAGTTAGTACACTGTATATGGTCATGTTGTACTACTCTGTCATGTATCTAGCTCTCAGTCTATGGACACGTTGAACTCTCTATATATGAACATGTTGGACTCATCTGCCTTCTAGTGAGCCCTCTAAATATACACATGTTAGACTCATCTGCCAGGTCACTAACTCTCAATATATGCACATGTTGGACTCTTCAGCCATGTAGTTAGTACTCTGTAAGTGGACATGTTGGACTACTATGCCATATAGCTAACTTTCAGTATGTGGACATGTTGGACTCATTAGTCATGCAGCCAGCTCTCTGTGTATGAACATGTTGGACTCATCTGCCTTGTAGCTTGCTCTTAGTACATGGACACATTGGTCTCATATACCATGTAGCAAGAACTCTGTATATGGACACCTGGTACTCAATTGACTTGTAGCTACCCTCTCTATATACACATGTTGGATTCATCTGCCATGTACCTAGCTCTCATTATATGGACAAGTTTGTCTCATATGCCATGTCGCTAGTAGTCTGTATATGGACAACTTGGACTCATCTGCCATGTAGCTAGAACGCTGTATATTGACATGTTGGACTACTCTGCCATGTAGCTAACTCTCAGTATATGGACACGTTGGACTCATCTGCCATGTAGCTACAACCCTGTATATGGAAATTTTGCACTAATCTGCCATATAGATATCTCTCTATGTATGTATATTTTGGATTCACATGCCATGTAGCTAGCTCTCTGTACATGGATATGTTGGACTTGTCTTCCATGTAGCTAGCTCTCTGTATATAGACATGTTGGACTCATCAGCCATGTAGTCATCTCTCTGTATGAACATGTTGAACTTATCTGCCTTGTTGCG
>NW_006409493.1:2491-3206 GCF_000296735.1 Chrysochloris asiatica | reverse complement strand
GGAAACGTTGGACTCATCTGCCATGTAGCTAGAACTCTGTATATGGACTTGTTGGATTACTCTGCCATGTAGCAAGCTCTCAGTATATGGACACGTTGTTCTCATCTGCCTCGTAGCTAGAACTCTGTATATAAACTTGTTGGATTACTCTGCAATGTTACTAGCACACTCTATATGGACACTTTGGACTCGTCTGCCATGTAGCTAGAACTCTGTATATGGACTTGGATTACTCTGCCTTGTAGCTTGCTCTCAGTATATGGACATGTTGGACTCATCTGCCATGTAGCTAGAATTCTGTATCTGGTAATGTTGCACTACTCTGCAATAGAGCTAGCACACTGTATATTAACATGTTGGACTCGTCTGCCATGTAGCTAGGACTCTGTATATGGACTTGTTGGATTACTCTGCCATGTAGCAAGCTCTCAGTATATGGACACGTTGTTCTCATCTGCCATGTAGGTAGAACTCTGTATATGGAAATGATGAACTATGCTGCCATGTAGCTAGACCTCTGTGTGTGGATATTTTGGACTCTTCTGCCATGTAGTTAGCTCTCTGTACATGTATATGTTGGACCGATCTGCCATGTAGGTAGCTCTCTGTATATGAACATATTGGACTCATCAGCCATGTAGCCAGCTCTCTGTGTATGAACATGTTGGACTCATCTGCCTTGTAGCTAAAACTCTGTATATGGAAATATTGCACT
>NW_006409493.1:0-1628 GCF_000296735.1 Chrysochloris asiatica | reverse complement strand
GTAGCTAGAACTCTGTATATGGATATGTTGGACTACTCTGCCATGTAGCTAACTCTCAGTATAATGACACTTTGGACTCATCTGCCATGTAGCTACAACCCTGTATATGGAAAAGTTGCACTACTCTGCCTTGTAGCTAGCTCTCAGAATATGGACACGTTGGACTCATCTGCCCTGTAGCTAGAACTCTGTATATGGACATGTTGGACCACTCTGCCATGTAGCTATCTCTCTGTATATGGACATTTTAAACTCATCTGTCATGTAGCTACCTTACTGTACATGGATATGATGGACTGATCTGTCATGTAAGTCGTGGTCTTTATATGAACATATTGGACTTGTCTGCCATGTAGATAGCTCTCAGTATATGGGCATGTTGGACTCATCTGCCATGTAGCTAGTATTCTGTATATTGACATGTTGGACTAATCTGCCATGTATCTAACTCTCAGTATATGGACAAAATGGACTCATCTGCCATGTAGCTAGAACTCTCTATATGGAAATGTTGCACTACTCTGCCATATAACTAGCTCTCAGTATATGGACACGGACTCATCTGCCACGTAGCATGAACTCTATATATGGAAATGTTGCACTATTCTGCCATGTAGCTATTTCTCTGCATATGTACATTTTGGATTCGTCTGCCATGTAGCTAGCTCCTTGTATATGGATATGTTGGACTGCACTGTCATCTAAGTAGCTGTCTGTATATGAACATATTGGACTTGTCTGTCATGTAGAGAGCTCTCAGTATATGGACATGTTGGACTCATCAGCCATGTAGCCAGTTGTCTCTGTATATAAATGTTCGACTCATCTGCCATGTAGATAGCACTCTAAATTTACACGTGTTGGACTCATCTGACATGTAGCCAACTCACATTGTATGAACATGTTGGACTCATCTGCCATGTACATAGTACTCTTTATATGGACATGATGGACTCATGCACCATGTAGCTAGCTTTCAGTAAATGGACACATTGGACTCATCTGCCATGTAGCTTGAATTCTGTACATGGAAATGTTTCACTGCTCTGCCATATTGTTAGCTCTCTTGACATGGATACGTTGGACTCATATTCCATGTAGCTAGAACTCTGTATATGGAAATGTTGCACTACTCTGCCATGTAGCTAGTTCTCTGTATATGGATATAATAGACTCATCTGCCAAGTAACTAACTCTCTATATATGGATATGTTGGACTCATCTGCTATGTAGGTAGCTCTCTGTATATGAGGATATTGGACTTGTCTGACATGTAGATAGCCTTCTAAATATACACATGTTGGACTCATCTGCCATGTAGCTAACAATCATTATATGGACATGTTGGACTCATCTGCCATGTTGCCAAGTCTCTGTGTATGAACATGTTGGACTCATCTGCCTTGTAGCTAACCTTCTAAATATACACACGTTGGACTCCTCTGACAAGTAGATAAATCTCAGTAAATGTACATGTGGACTCAACTGCCATGTAGGTAGATCCCTGTATATGGAAATGTTGCACTACTCTGACTTGTAGCAAGCTCTCTGTATATGGAAACATTGGACTCATCTGCCATATAGCTAGAACTCTGTATATGGAAATGTTGCACTCCCCTGCCATGTAG
>NW_006409492.1:52308-53227 GCF_000296735.1 Chrysochloris asiatica | reverse complement strand
CCCCCAGCTGTGAGCCTTCCAACCTTCTAAATATTCCTTTATATGTGGTTCAGAGTTCTGGGACCAGCCCCTGAGCCTGCTTGGTCGGGTATTCTGTGTTGTTGTTGGCGGAGCTCCGCTACTGTACTTCCACCCGATCTGCCATCTTGTTTGTTCTCTTGCCTAGACCACTTTTGATTAAGAAAACTGTAGAATGTTAGTAATGGCCACAAGCAGATGCCAAGCAGTTGCACACATCAATTTTCCACAGAGTCCTGCTTTGCGGAAGGGATCTGAATGCACTGCAGGGGGTTCTGCTCACACTTGCTGGAATCATTCGTGGCAGATTTTTAGTTCACAGGTTACTTTTCCCCATATTTCTTTATAAACTCTTCAGTGTTCTTACAGAATTTTTTACTGTCCCTAGAGTATTCTTCAGTTAGGTCAGCTCAGAGTGGATGTTCGGGCTGGGGATCGTTGACCAGTGCTATGAGGGACTGAATTACTTGGCCAGTTTTGGTTGCTGGCTTCCAGTTTTCCGCACTAATTACCAGCAGGCAAACCTGACCTTTTTCATCCATGTTTGGGTGATACATTTTTGTTTTAAATGTGATATTCGGTGGTTTGAAAAGGTACTCTGCTGGAAAGTTGATTTCGATTCTGAATTCCTCCTTATCATATGGAGGGTTGTCAGGAACAATTAGCCCTTGCTAAGTCAATAAATTAGCTTCATCAACCTGGATGTTTTTCATTCCACATTTGTGGATTTCTTCAAGCTCCTTCATCTGCTGCCTGTTGGCCGCCATCTTGGATCTCCTCCCCCTCTACTCTTGAGTATGTAAATGGTGATTCATTTCCACACAAAGTTTTAAAATCCTTTATTAAAATTTTTGTTGTTGTTAAGTGCCATTGAGTCAGTTCCAACTCACAGTAGCCCTAT
>NW_006409492.1:34610-52028 GCF_000296735.1 Chrysochloris asiatica | reverse complement strand
GATGTCCTTCTCCAGGGACTGGTTCCTCCTGATAACGTGTCTGATAAAGTATCTGAGACAAAGTCTGGCCATCCTGGCTTCTAAGGAGCATTGTGTGTATACTTCTTCCACCACAGATTTATTTGTTCTTGTTTCAGTCCATGGTTCTGAAAGAAGGATTGTAATAGGTTTTTAGGTATATATGTTTTAACCCTTTTAATCATTGTTCCCAATCATTACTGCCGTGACTAACTTTTCCCTTGTGTCTGTGTTCCTGGGACATGTAGCTAAAGGACTTAGTGGTGTATTGTTGATTAAAACTCAGAAGAAAGAGTCAAGTTGGGAAGAGGAAAGTGTCTGGTGCCCAGGTGTCTTCTATAACACAACTCTTTGTCTGAGGGGGAAAAAAAGGGAGTTATTTCCAGAGTAGAAACAGCCTTGAGCTGATGGAGTGCAGACTGCATTCCCAGAGGGGAGGAGGCATTAAGCCCTGAGAAAGGAATGTGACAAAAACAAATGGGTTAATCTAGGAGAGTATAAAACTCCAATCTATGGGGGAAGCCAAGACAGTGTTGCAGAGAAGGATCCTTGCTGCCTTCCAGATCTGTCAATAAAACATATGTTGATTCTTGCCCCATTTCTGTTGTTGGCTGCAGCGGTTGGCGGTCAGACTTTTGCCCAGGAACAGTTGTTTTAATATTTTTCTCCAACACCATAACTCAAATGCATCAGTTCTTCTATGGTCTTCCTTATTCATTGTCCAACTTTCACGTGCACATGAAGTTATGGAAAATACCATGCTTGGGTCAAGCACCCCTTAGTCCTCAAACTGACATCTTTGCTCTTGAACACTGTAAAGAGGTTTTGTGCACAGAACTCACAGAGCATACTTACAGTTAAGTGATTTTTTAGGGAACAAGGAACAACTAGGGAGTAGGCTGTATAGGCTACAACTCACGAATCAGGATCAGGAAGCATGTAGACAAAATCTCCCTTCTTCAGTGCAGGACAGACCTCTTCTTGGCCCTCTCAGGATAGGTTTCTCTTAGCTCTGCTATCTATGACCACTGGCTGTGGCACTGGGCTTGTCCTGATCCACTCATTGCCTTCAGCAATGTATGACTCATAGGAGGCTCCTTGCCTCCTAGGTTTCTGTTTCTTCCTGTTCCTCTTCTTCCTTTTCCTGCCAAACCACTGTGGGGCTGATTGTTCAAAGACACCATTCCTTGTTAATTCCAAGGCATTGCCCTCCCCCCAGGGTCATGAATTGATCAATCCTGACTTTGTAGACCACAGGTATGGCACTGTAGGATAAAAGCACTGGAAGGCAAGGTTGGTTTGAATCACAAGGTAGGCAGTTCAAATTCATTAGCCACTCCTAGGAGGGTCGTTATGAGTCTGAACCAACTCAAGGGCCTTTAACAACAACAACAAAACTGGATTATAACTCAATTCATTTGCATAGTCTATGACCACTCCCTGTAAAACTCATTCTAATCACAAGGCAGGCTACAGTCTAGGACTGGACAAAAAGTATCAGAGCCAAGTTGTTTTCAGTTTACCCAGGAAATGTTAATCAACCTGGATAAAAAGAACAACTCCACTGGGGTAGAAAACTAGGGCAAAGGTAACGCCTCAAGGTTTAGCGGAAAACTCTCTCAAGCTGTTTTTCCCAAGAACCAAAGCAAAAGGCCACATAAAGGAACTCATTTCACCAAGCTTCTATCCAAAGTACAACAGCTGATCTGTATTGGCCTGGAGCAACAGAGGATGGAGAGTAATAGGTTGATTTCTGCCATGAACAATGTCTCTTCTGCATGAGGCCAGAACAGAATGGTGCTTAGCTACCAACCGTTACTGAACATTTCAATCCAAGATTCTATAGAAGGATCCTCATTAGAAGGGGGTAGAATAGAATTTCAAATCCTCTTAATAAATATTTGGACAACTTGAGAATATATAATCACTTATCATATGCAATTTATCTAATTGTCCCTTTTTTGTCATTGCTTTTATTTTTCATGTTACAACATTTCATGTTATAATATTAACTTTTATGTCATTTTATTTTCCCAACTATTTTAATAAATGTTGTCCAGTGCTGCTATAACAAGAAATGCCACACATTTTGACAAATTTTTTGTCCTCACAGTTTGGGAGTCTGCAAGTCTAAATTCAGGCTGCTGGCTCTAGATGAAAGCCTTCTCTCTTCAGTAGTTCTGGAGGAAAGTCTCTTTGAGCTTCCTCTCCTGGGTGATCTTCATGTGGCTTGACATCTCTCTTCCCCTGCCTCTGCTTCTCTCTGATTGTTTAATCAAAACCTCAAGAAGATTGACTTAAAACACATCCTATGTTAATCCAGTCTCACTAAGGTTACTGAGAAAGTCTGTTCCCAAGTTTAGGCATAAAGGTTGGGATTTACAACATACATTTTGGGGAGATATAATTCAACCTATAGCACATGTTTATCGTGAGAAAATATTTTACTTATGTAAGTATTGTTAAGTGTACAATTTGTTAATCTGGAGTAGGTCTGGTTTATGCTAGTGTAGACCATTTTAAAGCCTAATTTAAAAATTTTAATACTGTTGATTTCTGCAAAGGAAAACTCTAGGACTAAGAGTTCCCAGATAGAAGAGCATATCAAGAAGTTCAAACAGCTAGAGAAAGACGAGAAACAAATATTCTTGAGTATTCGGCACAATGTGCAGGTTGCTACTACTCAAAAATTGGAGGAGAAAGTTCAAAAACTTCAGAAACTGCTCAGTGATCTGAAATTATCAAATACAAATATGAAAACTCAGCTGATAAGAGTGAATGTCCTTAAAGTAAGTAGAGGAAGCAAGACTTTCAAAAGTTGCACATTTCTCATTGACCTGTAAAATATATTAATATTAAAATTATTTTATGCACATATAAATACATATAATATTAATGCATATTATTGTTTTGCGCCAAAAAGTCAATTCTGACTTAGAGGATATAGCATTTCTTTACTGGAGCAGATCTCTGAGTATTGTCTCCCACAGAGACCTTTCCAAGCAACTGAGTACTTTAACCATTGTGCCACCTGGGCTCCTTTTAGTAAAGCACATGGAACAATACAATCAAATGTCTGTAAATTCACCACACAGTTTAAGAAACACTATTACCAATTCCATTGAGGTTCCCATGTAGTTTCCTCCCTAATTCTCAGAGGTAACTGGTATTCGAAATGTTCTGATGAAGAATTTCCTTGTTTTTTGTTGTAATTCTACTTTATTTAGCCTTTCTTATTGGGCTGATGGTTTAAAATTTTTTGGCTTCTTTTTCGACCTTTTCCATATCAGGCTTCAGCTATAGTACTTTCAATTCCTTAAATGAATTTGCCAGTTTATCAACAATATTTCTTTTACTGTAGAGTCAGTTATTTTCTACATCTTTGTATCTGGATAGCACAGACTAAGACTTTTGAGGATATGGAATATGTTAAATCTCTTTCAGTTCCAAGTGTCCAGCTTATAAAAGTGCTCAGTGAATGTTGGCTATCGATGCATATGATGGTGGAGAAATGCCCTCTATTTTCAGTAATGTGTGGAATTTTCTTTCTTTTCTATGTATTTAGTGCTGAAAAACAACAGCAAACAAAAAAACCCAAAACATGAGTTATCATGCTTGTTATTTCGAAAAAAAAATTTAATTATAGTAATCTCTCTGCCCTTCCCCACCCCCCCATCTGTGTTAGAACAAAACAATGGAAAAGCTCAGACAATCTTTAACAGAGGTTGAAACAATGAAAGAGAGCGCAGTTCTGAAAACAGACAACTTGAAAACACCATTAGACTCCGGAGAGCAAGAGGCAAGTTCAGACCAAAAGAGAACCCATCAGATATTAGATGCTGTCACTTGTGAGTTATACACAACAGAAAGTGTGTTTGGAGATGCATCAGATCGAGAACAAGAGGTTCTGTTTTCTTATTACTCAACTTAGACTGTAATTAAGGCAAAAGGGAATTTAATGACTTGTGGAATTAAACAACCAAACCTCCTGGCCCCCAGAAACAATTGCAATCAGTACCTATGTACCATGGAGTTGGCTCTGACTCATAGCGGCCCTCTATAGGGCTTCCAAGGAGCGGCTGGTGAGTTTGAATTGTCGACCTTGAGGTTCAAATGACCTTGCCTTCCCATGCTTATCCTACAGTGTCACATCAGTACCTTGTTGTTAAGTGCTGTCGAGTCGGTTCCGACCCATAGTGACCCTCTAGAGGGTTTCCAGGAGCTACTGGTGAGCTTGAACCACCAACTTTGCAGTTCAAACTGACTGCAGTCTAGCGCATTAACCCACAGTGCCACACCAGGATAAAACATCTCTCTTCCGGACTTCTCTGAGTCATCTTCATTCTGTGCCATTGTCATGCCATTTTCTTCATAGGATAGGAAATATGGCCACTGACAACTGTGAAGTTTATATTTGGAGTTTCAGTTGCAGGAGAGTTAATCCCAAGGAACAATCTTATTGGCCCAGTTTAGGTCAAGTGTCTATCCCTGTTAATCACCAGTGGGCAGGGATGGAATATATACATTAGCTTAGATTAGGTTTGAGTGCATATCCCTTGACTAATTGATGGCCAGAAGGGGAGGGTCATCTGAGCGAATGGAAACCCAGTGGACATCATGTGTTTCTAGGACAAGAGAGCAGTGCTGCTTAACTTGCTTAGAATTTCACTATATTTATAAAGGAAACATTTAAAGAGAATTTTTTTTAAAGTCTAACTGATCATTTTGGATTATTGTGATCTTTGTTTCATTGATATTTAATTGATGTCAGGGTATTGTGTCAAACATGTTTCTTATATTTCTTGGCTTTTGTAGGGGGTGGTGGTTTAAAAAAGTCATCTGAACAACTTGGATGATTAAGTACCTTTGTATGGATATTGCTTTTTAAGCCTGTTAAATTTTCCTGGGCTACCAATTTCAGGTGTTTCTACTTGAGGGTAGTTGAGTAGGTAGGTAGTCACTTACTAGGTTGCTTAACTCAATAACACCGTCTTGTACTGGCACAGTGAAGTGCAGTTTCTGAAGTACTAAAACCAGATGTCCAGCTGATTCTAACCCATGACTAGCCAGCCGCTGTGTGTCTGAGTAGAATTGTGCTCCTGACGGTCCCCAAAGGCTGATTTTTTTGGATGTAGAGCACCAAGACTTATTCCAAAGTGTCTTTGGGGGGACTCAAACCTCGAACCTTTTGTTAGCAGTCCAACACTTAACCCACTGCACCATCAGGAGTCCTTTGCACCAGTCAGGGACTCCTAAATCAAGCCTTTTATTTTAGGGGTAGGGTTTATATGTTGTCTAATTCTGAGATACTCTCTTGTTTAAATTTCTTAATTTGTTTGCTTTTCCCTTTTTCTTGATCATTAGGCCTCTAAGAAACACTTGCCTCTTCCAAGTACCAGCCTCTTCCACAAGAAATTTTGTTCTGGTCTCATGTCCTTCCGTATCCCTTCTTTTCCCTTCCCAAAGTTAACAGTTGGTCTGACCTAACAGGTCTCAAACTTGCTCTCAGTTGTTGTTGTTAAGTGCCATCGAGTAATTTCCGACTCATAGCAACCCTGTATAGGGTTTCCAATGAGCAGCTGATGGTTTTAAACAGCTGATGTTGGGGTTCACAGTCCAGTGCTGATCCTACAATGCCACACCAGGAGTCCATTGATCTCAATAGTTCCCTATTTATGGGTCTTCTCATTTTTTGGGATAGATTTGTCTGTGTTTTACACCAGTAGAAACCAGCTGCCATGTCTAATATGGACTCTGGAACTGCCTCTCCTAGTTTAGGATATTTATTTCCCTGATTAAGTACCAAGTGAAGTCTGTAGTATTGTCTAGTTATGTTTTAGACATGATTTATGGGTAATTTTATTTGTTGGTCTTATTGATCATTATGGTTTTGTGAGGATGTGTGGAGAGACATGTATTTTGGGGACTGCTGTCATACAGCAAGGAATCCTGATATAGCGCTGTAGGATAAGCACTAGACTGCTAACTGCAAGGTCAACAGTTCAAATGCACCAGCCTCTCTTTGGAAACCCTAAGCAGGGTTGATGTGAGTTGGAATCGACTTGACAACACTTAACAAAAACAAGAATTATACAGCAAATCAGTGATCCCAAAAGGAATTCTCTTATGGATTACTAATAACAAAAGAAGTGTAAAAAAGTGTAAAAGTAAGAAAAAATATTAAAATGGAAAGGAAAATTTAAATACAAAGATTTATTATACCAGACCATTTTTTCCTCCTAGGAGCTTAATTTAAAAGTACTGTTTGCATGTTGAATTCATAAAGAAATATTTAAGATTACATTTTAGTATAGATTTCATTGTATATAAGAAGTAGGTGAACAAAACTAATACTATGTCTTGGTCCTTGTAGCTTGCAGACTTTCGAGAAACCATTATGAAGATGTTGGGATTTAACATGAAAACAGCAGACAAGGAAGTTTTCAATCAGCTAAGGTTTATTATACAAGCTTATGAGACATCTAACAAAAAATCAAAGGTTAATTCTGAGGCTGAACAGGAGAATGCATAAAGAAGTTCTGCTTTTTCATTGCTGCCAACAAGAGCTCAACAGATGTGGATGTTTCTGCCAGCATCTTCATTCTATATGGCTACATTATGAATAAAATGCATTGGAAAAATTTCACTTGAATCTATTCTTCTATATGTTTGGCATTTAACTTTTGTCATAATTTTATTCCATACATTTATGTGGCACTGTAGGTTCAGCACTGGGCTGTGGACCACAAGGATGAGAGTTCAAACCCACCAGTTACTCCTTGGAAACCCTACACAGGGTGACTATGAGTCGGAACTGATTCAATAACACTTAACAACAACAACATAGATTGTTTCTTGAAATATATGATTACCTAATTATATTGGTTGTTGTTAAGTGCCACAGTCAGTTCTAACTTACAGTGCCCCTGTGCATAACATAGTTAAATAAACACTGCCCTGTCCGTTGCCACCCTCATATCTGTAATATTGGAGCCCATTGTTGCTGCCATTGTGTCTCCCTCTTTTTCACTGGCTGCCACTTTACCAAGCATGCTATCCTTTTCCAGATACTGGTCCCTCCTGACAACATGTACAAAGTACAAGAGACAAAATCTTGTCATCCACATTTCTAGGGAGGTTTGTTGTTTCTTCTGGCAGTCCATTATATTTTCAATATTCTTCTCCAACACCATAATTCAGTTGCATCAGTTCTTTTACAGTCTTCCTTATTTATTGTCCAACTTTCACATGCACATGTGGTTACTGAAAATACTATGGTTTGGGTCAGGCGCACCTTAGTCCTCAAATAGACATCTCTGTTCTGGAACACTTTAAAGGGGTCTTGTGCAGATTTGTGTAATGCAATACGTTGTTTGATTTCTTGACTGTTGTTTCCATGATAGTTGAGGTTGTGGATCCAAGCAAAATCAAGTCTTTGATTACTTCAATCTTTTCTCCATTTATCATGATGCTATTGATCCAGTTTTGAGGATTTGGTTTTCTTTACATTGAGGTATAATACATATTGAAAACTGTAGTCTTTGATATTTATCAGTATTTCAAGTCTTCTATACTTCCAGCAAGCAAGGTTGTGTTATATGCATATTGAAGGTTGTTAATGAGTCTTTCTCTAATCCTGATGCCGTGTTCTTCTTCATATAATCCAACTTCTTGCATTATTTGCTCAGTGTATATATTGAGTAAGTATGGCACACTTTCCTGATTTTAAACCTTTACTATCCCTTGTTCTGTTTGGACCACTGCTCTTGGTCTGTGTAGAATCCTCATGAACACAATTAAGTGTTCCTAAATTCCCATTCTTTGCAATGTTATATCCATAGTCTGTCATGATCCACATAGTTGAATGCCTTTGCCTAGCCAATAAAGCACAAGTAAATTTATCTCTAGCATTTTCTGCTTTCGGTCAAGATCCACCTGACATTAGTATCCCTAGTTCCACATCATCCTCTGAATCTGGCTTGAATTTCTGGTAGCTCCATGTTGATATATGATTATGTTTATCAACTGTATTTTAAATAGGATATTGCTATGGATTGAATTATGCTCCCCCTTGTGGTGTATTAAATTATTTAATAAGTCTCTTCAAGCCTTAGTCTTTTCAACTTCCACCAAACCACTCTTTTCCTGATGGATCTGGGTCAGAGAAGGTAGGAGAAGTTACAGATGGGATTACATGATTCAGCTGTAGCTGTTAACAGAGTTCATTGTAATTGCAAGATCTTGAAACTCTAGCATGGGTATAAGATGAGCTATCTCAGAAACAGGGAGAGACCTCAGGACCATGAAAGAAGAAGAGCCAGGGATGAAGTATGCCATTTGGACCCTGACATCACTGTGCATTGAACCTCCTTAACCCAGGGACAGAAAGCTGTTGTCACCAGATAAATGGCAAAAAAGCAGCAGCCGCAGAACAAAGAACCAGACCACAACACACAGCAGTGGGGCTTCCCAACCCACAGAGCAAGAGAAGCTGAGTGACTTTGGGCAGAAAGCTTGCTTGCAGCGTGGGGTGCCCCCATGAACTTAAGTGAGGGAGCTAGTTTTGCTGACCCATAGAGCTAGAGCTGATTGCTTTAAGACTGAGTTTCATGGTGGAGTGGTGTGTCCTGTGGGCATTTATCAGCAGCTTTAAGAGAGCTTTGTAACATTGGCTGGGCAGAGAGAGGGCTGCCAGTGGGCACGGCTGAGGAGAGGCTGTCTTACTGGAAGACTTGTGCCCTGAACATTTCAAACCCTGAATTATAACCTGTTAATTTTCCTAATAAACCTTGTAACTGTGAGTGTGGTGTCTCAGTTGTATGTGGCCACTGCAATGAATTGTTAAACCCAGATGAGAAACTGAGAGTGCTTTAGGAGGGGTGATTGATGCCACATTTTTACACCCCCCAAAATGTGTCAACTTGGCTAGGTCACAATTCCCAGCCAGTATTGTGTGGTGGTTCTCTACGATCTAATGTAATTGTCCTTCATTTTGTGATTTCTCATAATTCCTGTTACATGTTGATGAAACAGGGTTAGAAAGGATTGTACCTTGAGTTGCAGCCTTATTTAAGTCCGGAAGCTGCAGACTTTACTCAAGTCACACCTTTTACCTTAGAAGAGATAAAAGGAGAGGGAAGCAAGCAGAGAAAAGGGACAGAGCTGACTACCACCAAGAAAGAACAGCTGGGAGCAGAATGAGTCCTTTGGACCTGGGGTCCCTGCATTGAGAATCTCCTAGACCCAGGGGAAAACTGATGCCAAGACATATGGCTATCTCCAAAGAACACCTGGCCCATAGATGTTAAAAGAAGAAAATGGCTTTTCCCACTGAGCCAACAGCCTTCCATACAGCCGGCACCCTAAAGCCTCAAACTGAGAGAATTTGTTTGTTGAGGTCATCCACTTGTTATTTCTGTTAGAGCAACACTAGATGACTCTGACATATAACCAAAGCTTGTGTTTAGTTGGAGTGTTTGTATCTATAGTTAAGAGTCTATTTCTGGAATTAACAGTTTATTGGGTTTGAAGTCCCTTTTTGGAGTCCAGGGCAAGTTCTCACTTAGAGGAGGGGTGGAAAACATTGGCCCTTAGGCCATATTAGGCCCGCAAAAATCATTTGGTCTGGCCCTGCCAAGGCAAATGCAGTTCCATCCATCACATTAGGGGCGAGTTAACTAAATGTTTGACCAAATATAGCAGGCTAATTATTAAGTTGATATTTTTGTATGGCCTGTGAATGATGTTATAAATTTTCGCAGAAAAAAGGTTCCCCACCCCTGACTTAGTGTCTGAACTATTTGATTAACTGAGAGTGTCAAAATCAGATCTGAAATGTTGAGAAGTAGGAAGGTCACTGAAAATCCTTATAAATGTGCAATAACATACTGCGTTGTTGTTCGGTGTCATTGAGTTATTTCCGACTCATAGCAAGCAACTCTATGTACAACAGAATGAAAGTTTTGATACACTTGAGTCCATTGCTGCGGGTATGGGACTTTCAATATTTTTCTCCAACACCACAGATAATACACTGTGTTGTTGTTGTTGTTGTTGTTAAGTACTATCAAGTTGGTGCTGACTCACAGCGACCCTGTATAGTGTTTCCAAGAAGTGGCTGGTGAGTTTGAACTGCTGACCTTTCGGTTTGAACTGACATTGCAGTCCAGTGCATTAACCCACAGCGCCACACCAGGACTCCAAAAATAAACTATAGTGCGTTCTTGATTTTTTTTTAGTGGTTAATAGTTTCTGCCCATGCTTTCTTAACAGTGGACAGAACTCTACCAAAGGGTTGGCTACTTTTAAAATTGTGTAAATGTAAATCTATTTTTTAAAAAAAATGTTTTATTGTGAATTATGTGATAGTTTACATGGGAGAACATTAGTTTTACATTCATCCTATTATATATCATCTCATTGCCATGGTTACAATTCCCTCCATGCATCATCAACCAACCAAAGGGTATATCCTACAAGAAATCTACTTTTTTTCCAACGGAAAACTGCTCACCTTCCACAAAGTTTTAGATTTATCCAAGATGTCCTCTTTATGATAAAAGTTAGAATCTGCTTGAACTATGGAGACTAAAAGTCTCTTACTGGACTTAACTTCAGAGGGACTCTTAGGGCGGAAGAGGTCAGATTACATTGAAATTGCAGAAGTAGCATTTTGGAAGAAAATTACTATCGTCAATACTCTTTAATGGAAAAAATAAATCACATATTTTAAATGGGCACAGTTGTGGTTCCAAAATTGTGTAAAGCCTCCAGCTGCTCCAGGTGCTCTGTGGAAGGAAACAAGCTGGTGGTCTAGTCCCTGAAGGTTACAGACTTGGAAACCCTATAGAGCAGTTCTAGTCTCTCCTATGGGTCAGTGTGTCAGAAACCACTCAATGGCATTCATATGTACATTAACCCCAAACCCACTGTCATCTTGTCGACTCTGACTCATAGTCTCCCTGTATAGGATTTTCTAGGCAGTAAGGCTTTATGGGAGCAGAAAAACTCATCTTTCTCCCACAGAGCAACTGGTGGGTTTGAACAGTAGCTAGCAGTCCAGTCCTTATCCTATAGTGCTACCAGGGCTACTTTGTGTCTGCCTTACAGAAATGCATATAGTTTACAAAAACCATTTGCAATATTATTCATGGAAGCACTATTCATAACTGCTTCAAACTGGAAAACTGCCAAATAACCATCAGCAGACTACATCTGGCAATCAGCTACTAGTTAAATAAACATTCAGATCTCCCACCCACAGCAGTACTCAATTTTCTCATGCCAAACTCGAATGTGATGCTAGGACCAGGATTGGAGAAGTGGCAAACAGAGGAGTGTATAGATTTGAAGAGAAAGGGTAGGTTGCACTTACAAGTGATAAGACTCTGAGAAAAGAATTGGCTGTAAGGAGACCTTGGTTCTAACCAACCTTGCATTCCTTAGTCAAACCGTGGCACCTGTGTGATCTCAAAAATAGGGTGACCTGGATTACTGAGTTTTGTCTGGAGTCTTCCGGGCAGGAACATTTTTGGGTCAGGTAAAGAAGTCTGTTGCCCAGGGCAGGAGCCAGCGGGCACAGTCACCAGATGGTTGACCTGCTGGCGAAAATTCTGCCTTGGGCTCTTTGCCTTACAGCAAGACTCTGGTCTTCAGGCGTGACCGGCTGAGCTCCGCCTCCGTCTCTGGCCCTCCAAACATCCCCTTCGGAGAGACAGACCATTAGAGCCTGTGCACCCTGCTCAGATCCCTCGCCTGCGGCCACCAAACACCCTAGCGACAAGTGCAGCAGTTTTTGCGGAGATATCTTCTTCCCATCAGGATTCCCAACACAAGTGGCCGCAGTTGAAGTGGTGCAATTCCCTCAGCAGCTAGCAGGACAGTGGACCCCAGGACAGTGTTTCAGATGGACTAAGCTGAGGTGGGGATAGCTCGGGTGCATGCGGCCAGAGAAATCATCACATTTTATTGTTGTTGTTGTTAAGTTCCGTGGAGTTGGTTCCGACTCATATCGACCCTGCATAGGGTTTCCGAGGAGCGGAACCTGTGGTTCAAGTCGACTTTGTGGTCTACTGCTTATTCTACAGCGCCACGGTAAGTTAATTAAAACTTTTGACCAAAAATATTGTTAAAGCGCCGTAGAGTCTGATCCCACTCATAGCTTGAACCGATGACCTTGTGGTTCAAAGAGACTTTGCAGACCAAATATGTTTAAGTTGATAATTTTGTATGGCCCTCAGTGACGTTATAAATTCTGACAGAAAAAAACGGTTCCCCAACCCTGGTAGGGAGTCCTGGTGTGGCGCTGTGGGTTAATGTGCCAGATAGCAAAGTCATTTGAACTGCAAGGTCGGCAGTTCAAGCTCACCAGCTGTTCCTCGAAAACACTATACAGGGTCGCTATGGGTCAGAATAGACTCAATGGCACTTAACAACAACCACCACCCCTGGTAGAGGAGTCCTGGTGTGGCGCTGGAGGATAAGCACTGGAACACAAGGTCGGTTTGAACTGCAAGGTTGGCGGTTCAAACTCTCCAGCCGCTCCTCGGAAACCCTACAGAGGGTCGCTTTGAGTCAGAATCAACTTAACTGCACTTAACAACCACCCCTCGTAGGGAGTCCGTGCTCCTGCGCCTGCGCTCCGCTGAAAGGCCTGCGCTAGCGCGTCCCAGTAAAGCCCGGACTAGAAAACCACTCAGCTGAAGAGCTAGAGGCAACGCCGGCCCTTGGCCTCGATTCCAACCAATCAGGGAGCAGAGGAGGGGGCGGAGCCGGCGGCGGGGTGGTCTCGCAGGAGGTGCTTCTCTCCCGCCCTCTTGGCCTGGAGGGGGCGCGTTGCTAGGAAACTGGGGGTGCGGGGAGGGGGGTGTTTTGCCTCCGGAGTGTTCTGGAGGAGCAACCCGGGCTGAACTTGTACTGAGTGCTGAAATGACTGGAGAGGTGGAACAGCTTCCGAATCTGTCACACGGGCGTTGTCAGGTTCTTGTCAGGGCCCTTGTCCCGATTCTGTTTCGGGGGCTCTGGGACGATATCCATAGCTGTGTTTTTAAAATCAAATCTGACTCTCAGCCAGTCTTGAAGCCCACCGTTTGAGGCCCTAGTGAGTTGGGGGGTGTCAGACAAGGAGCGCACGTGGGTTCCTCGGTGTTTGGGGTGACCCCAGAGGATTGCTAGTGCTCACAGAGGGTCGTCAGCTTTGCAAGTTTAGAGTTTGTCCGACTCCACAGCGGATCTGAGGTTGGAGAATGGAGACGGACCTTACCCTTTGTCATCCAGTATTTCCTGTAGGACAGAGTAGATGCCTGGTAGGGCTTCCCAGTCTGATCTTTGCGGAAGCAGACTGGCAGAGGAACGGCTGGTGGGATACACCTGATGGTAATTTGGCTAGCAGCCGGCGCTTAACCACAGCACCACCAGGGCACCATGCATTACATAAACTATATGCCAGTTCATTGAGATTTGGAAGCACTCTATACTTTGCCTGTTACCCAATAAGGACTACCACTGCCTGCCCATAAGTAACCACTCTGGAGCATAAATTAGATTGGACGTTTGCTTGGGAAGAAACATGGTAAGAGAACCTAGCAAAGTCAAGGACACTCGGATTTTCACAATTGTCAATTTTTAATGATCAAGATCAGAATACCTAGAGACCTTTGCTGTCGTACTAAGGTTCATCTTTCCTCTTGTCACATGAGTTGTTGAATCATTTGACACGACATTGATTGTGCAGTAGCATTTAAGACATTAAGACTCATTGTGACTCTATATAAGGTTTTCAAGGAGAGTATGGTGGGTTAGAACTGCAGACCTTACAGTTAGCAGTCCAGGGTTTATCCTACAGCTCCACACCAGTACTCCATTTAAAATTTGTTCTTGTTGTTAAGTGAGGTGGAATTGGTTCCTATTTATAACAGCCCTGTATAGGGTCTCAGAGAAGCGGTTGGTGGATTTGAATTGCCAACCTTGCTGTTCAAACCAACCTTGAGGTCCAATGCATTATACTACAGCACCATACCAAGACTCCTAGATTTATCGGCCAACTACAAATAGGCAACTATCAGAAACAAAATGGTTATGTCTTGTAAACAGGCTGGTGGGAGAGCGCTGTGGCTCTGTAGGATAAGCACTGGACTGCCAACCACAAGGCCATGGTTCAAGTCCATAAGCTGCTGATGGGAGTCTGTTATAGCACAAATTGCCCCTTGGATCACTAAGAGGAAATCAGGGTAATGAGATTGTCCATGGCAATTCTAGCTAATGATTTTAGTCTTCCGTGTTGGACTTTTGTCTCTCTGGGGTGGTACAAACAGTTAACATGTTCAGCTAACTGAAAGGCTGGAGGTTTGAGTCCAATCAGGGAAGCTTTAGAATAAAGGCCTTTGATTTACATCTGAAAATCAGTCATTTAAAACCCGATGGAGCACAGTTCTACCTTGAAACACACAGGGTTGTCATGAGTTGGAATCCACACAATGATACCTGGTTGGGCTTTCAGAGCAGAAGTTGTGTCATTACTCTGAGTGAATTTAGCCAGTCACAAAATGACAAATATTGTGTGAGACCACAAGTGTAAAGAGTCAAGAAAAAACTTTCACAAAGAAACATACTTTGGTGCTCACTGACTAGAGGGTGTTGTTTAGTGCCATTGAGTTGTTTCTGAATCAAAGCCACAATGTATAGGCATTTCCGAGGAGCAGCTGGTGGGTGTCAACCCCCAAGCTTGCAGTTAGCAGTCCAGTGCTTATCATGTGAACTTGGGTGAAGTAGAAGGCAATATGCAATAAGAAGGAGTCTGGCAAAAAAAAAAAAAAGATGAAGTCAGAGCTTTCTGGAAAGAAGTCTGAGAGTTAAAGAAAAAGAAAGAGAGAAATCTTCAATTTCTAAAATTAAAAAAAAAATTGTTATTTATGAATTCTCTGACTTGTTTTGGGACTTTTTTGGTAGTTTTAGTATTCTTATTGTTGGAATTGTTCTTCACAGAGCAGGCATAAAGAAGGACTCAATTATCCCTCCTGGGAATTTTCCTGAATAGCCTATTTTAGCCTCATTTTGGAGGAATATGAATATCCTTCTCAAGGAAATTCCTACTCGATTGATAGCAATTTAAAATATGTGAAAATCTTTAACAACATCCTCAAATACATAGGATAACTTATTGTGTGGCAGACAGGTATGAATCTGATGTTGACAAGAAGTAGTACCTTAATGTGGTTTATTTCTTCCCCCTGCTGGAATAAGGGAGGAGCTTAAATTGACGCTACACACCCAATATAGGTTACTGTTACTTATGGACCCATATCCAAGTACTGCTATGAGTAAACCGACTGGAAGGCACTTAACAACAACATTCAAGTGCCAAGAAGTCTTGGTGGTACAAGTACAGAAAGGTTGGTTCGAACATACCCAGAGATACCTTTTAAAAAAGACCTACTTCCCAAAACAAGCGAACAGAAAAACTACTTCCCAAAAGTCAAAGCAACCTTGACAACCGCTTGGAGCTCAGTTCTACTCTGAAACACATAGGATCACCATGAGTGGGCATCAACCCCATGGAAACTCCTGTGTTTTTCTTGTACATATCTTTCTGCAGTGGTGGTCTGGTGGCAGAATTCTCGCCTTCCATGAGGGTAGACCTGGGTTTGCCTGTCAGTGCAGACTGCGTCTTGGGGCTGACTCCACAGCAGCTAACAGTATTGTCTATGCTAGAGGTGTTGTTTGTTAAGTGTCGTGAAGTTGCTTCTGACCCATAGCGACCTTGTACAGGGTTTCCGAGGACCAGCTGGTGGGTTTGAACCATCAACCTTGTGGTCTGTAGTCCAGTGCTGTTCCTACAGTGCCACACCTGAAGTTCACCTCAAAAATGAATATTTGAAACGCCCATCCTATTTAGAACTGCTCCACCGTGTTGTGTTTAGGCTTGGTTTTGATTGGGAGGGTTGCTCAAGCAAACGTATAGGTAATTAATTTGCAGGTTCGTTTTGACCCAACTCTAAAAGTGGTTCTCATCAAGAATCCAATCAGATACAACAAACAGGGCAGCTAACTGAGTCCATTCCTGACCTTGCTGGCTTGTTGGTGAAAAAAATAATCCTTTAACTGAGTAGTATATTTGTGGTTGTTAGGTGCCATCGAGTCAATACAGACTCATAGCGACCCTATGCACAACAGAACAAAACACTGCCCGGTTCTGTGCCAACCTCACAATCACTGCTACGCCTGAGCCCATTGCTGCTGCCACTGTGCCAATCCATCTCATTGGGGGTCTTCCTCTTTTCCTCCGACCTTCCACTCCATCAAACATGTTATCTTTCTCAAGGTCGTGGTCCTTCCTGATAATGTGTCCAAAGTATGAGAAACAAAGTCTGACCATCCTGGTCTCCAAGGAGCACTCTGACTGTACTTCTTCCAACACAGGTCTGTTGGCTCTTTTGGCAGTCCATGGTGCTTTCAACATTCTCCTCCAGCACCATAGGTCAAATGCATCGATTCTTCTATGGTCTTCCTTATTCACTGTCCAATTTTGTATTACTCGAAAATAAGATGCTATGGGAAATTATATCCTTTGTATAAGCAGGAGACAAACATCCTGATAAAAGTTTCAAAGTATTATCTTTTTTGAAGAAATGTGATGCCAATATCTGGAAACTGTTGCAGTTCCCTGTTTTCACCAACAGACCAGCAATATCAGATGGACTGAGTTATTTTCCCTTCTGTACCTAATTGGGTTCTTGGAAGGAACCACTTCAAAGGTGGCACTAAACAAGACTGCAAACGGAAATTGCTAATTAATTACATACTTGAGTGTTTGAGCATTCCTCCAGATCAAAAGCAAGCCTGAACAAAAACGAAATACCCCAACCCCTACTGCCATCAATTCCAGTCTGACTCACAGCAACCCTATATAGGACAGAGGAGAACTTCTCCTTAGAGTTTCAGAGATTAAAACTTGACAGAAGCAGATAACTTCATCGTTCTCCGTCAGAGTGGCTGGTGGGTTTGAACCACTGACCTTTTACAATCAACAGCACAATATTTAGCTTATAGCAAGCACCATCAGGTCTGCTTTCAAAACTAAATCATACCTCTAAATAGGATGGAAGCTACCTGTCCAACCTACTGGAAGAGATCCATATTTGTGCCCATTCCAAAGAAAAGTGATTCAACAAATTGTGGAAATTATTGAGCAATATCATTAATAGAACACACACAAGTAAAATTTTGTTGAAGGTAATTTTTTTTTTCTGTGTATATATAAAACGTACCTTATTTTTAAATGACATGTATGTTATATAAAGCAACTTTTTGTTTTTCATTTGAAACATTGTGGACATCTTTTCATGAACAGTACTTAAAAGTCTACCTTCGCTTTTGAAACAGTGTTGTGTTGATGGTTGTAGC
>NW_006409492.1:5545-6777 GCF_000296735.1 Chrysochloris asiatica | reverse complement strand
AAACAGCTTACTTGTTCTTGTAGTAATCAATCAGACTGCAGTTATTGTTTCGGATTTTTCCTGCCAATTTTTCTTTCATGAAGTATCTTCTGTTCTTCTAGCCACTCCAGGCTGGTCTACTCATCCTTTCCAGTGGAAATTTCCCACCTCAGTTGGTTCTGGATGGGGTGCATGATAGACTTTTGCATGACCAATGACTTGCTCATTGTAAATTTTTTTAAAACAACATGAAAGGTGACTGTGCACATGGACCTCACCAGATGGAATACACAGAAATCAAATAGACTACATCTTTAAGAAGACATTGTGGAAAAGCTCAATATCATCAGCCAAAACAGAGCCAGGGGCACAGTATGAAACAGACCATTAATTGCTCACAGGCAAGTTTAGGCTGATGCTGAAGAAAGCTGAAAGTCCATGAGAGTCAAGAGATGATCTTGAATATATCCCACCTGAATCTAGAGACCATTTCAGGAACAGATTTGATGTACGAGACACTAATGATCAAAGATCAGAAGACTTGTGAAATGACATCAAGAACATCACACAGGAAGAAAGCAAAAGGTCATTAAAAGGTCAGGAAAGAAAGAAAAGACAAAAATTGATGTGAGAAGAAACACTGAAACTTGCTCATCCTAGGCATTAGAGAACTGAAATAAATTGGCATTGGCCATTTTCAAACTGACAATCATATGGTTAACTATGCTGGTAACAGCAAATTGAAGTGAAAGTGTGCCACATTCATCATCAAAAAGAACATTTCAGATCTCTCTTGAAATACAATGCAGTCTGTGGTAGTATAATATCCATATGCCTACAATGAAGACCAGCGAAGAATTCTACCAACTTCTTCACTTTGAAATTGATCAAATATGCAAACAAGATGCATTGATAATTACCAGTGATTGGAATGTGAGGTTGTAAACAAAGAGGAAGGATCAGTAGTTGTAAAATATGGTCTTGGAGATAAAAATGATGCTAGAGATCACATGATAAAATTTTGCAAAACCAATGACTTATTCATTGCAAATAGCTTTTTTATACAACGTAAAATGTTGGAATACTCAGGAATCAAATTGACTACATCCATGAAAAAAGATGTGGAAAAACTCAATATCATCAGCCAAAGCCAGGTCCAGGGCCTCATACACAAGTTTAGACTGAAGTTGAAGAAAATTAAAACAAGTCCATTAGAGACAAAATATGATCTTGAGTAGATCTCACCTGAATTT
>NW_006409492.1:2503-3545 GCF_000296735.1 Chrysochloris asiatica | reverse complement strand
CCTATCACCATACTTATTCAATCTGCATGCTGAGCAAATAATCCAAGAAAATGGTTTATATGAAGAAGAACATGGTATAAGGATTGGAGGAAAACTCATTAACAATCTGCATATGCAGATTACAGCCTACAGTCTTTAGTATGATTGCACCTCAAGGTAAAGAAAACAAAAATTCTCACTACTGAACCAAAAAATAATATCTTGATAAATGGAGAAAAGATGGAAGTTGTCAAATACTTCATTTTGCTTGGATCCACAATCAACAATCATGAAAACAGCAATCAAGAAATCAAGTGATGTATTGCATTGGGCAAATCTGCTGCAAAAGACCTCTTAAAAGTGTTAAAGAGAAAAGATGCTAGTTGAGAACTAAGGTGCTCCTGACCCAAGCCATATTTTCAATGGCCTCATATGCATGTGAAAGATGGACAATGAATTAGACAGACCATAGAAGAATCGATACATTTGATTTATGGTGTTGGAGAAGAATATTTAAAGTACCATGGACTGCTAGAAGAAGTTGAAGGAAGTACAGGCAGGATCCTGGTCCTTAGAAGTCAGGAAGGTGAGACTTCGTCTCTTATATTTCTCATACTTCAACCACATAATCAAGAGGGACCATTCGCTGAAGAAGGACATCATGCTTGGCAAAGTGTAGGATTAGTGAAAAAGAAGACCCCAATAAGATGGATTAATACAGTGGCTGCAGCAATTGGCTCAAGAGTAACAACAATTATGAGAACGGTGCAGGCCCAGCAGTGTTTCATTTTGTTGTGCATAAAGTTGCTATGAGTTGGAACCAACTTGACAACACCTAACAACAACAACTTTAATAATCTTTTTTGATAAAAATATATTCAAATTCTGTCCACTATGAAAACAATTATATTTTATTTTTAATCCTGATATATTTTTTAAGTTTTTGTTGTGAATTGAGTGCTAATTTACATGGAAGAACATCGGTTTTACACTCATCATTTCATTGCAATGATTAGAATCTCCTCCGTGCATCATCATTCAACAGTATTTGCTTCTATTCCTT
>NW_006409492.1:0-1543 GCF_000296735.1 Chrysochloris asiatica | reverse complement strand
CTATGTCCTTGTCTATGGTCTCAGGAGTCCTTGCATCACACTTTGGATCAACCAGCCCTTCCACTTCTCTCTCTCATCTCCAGGTCAATGGGAGTCTATGGACTGTGATTGAACTCAGCCCATTTCTTCATTGCTGCCTTTCCCCCTTTCCCACTCACTAGTAGACCAGTGTGGTTGCCAACAAGCTTACATGCCTGCCCAGGAGTTTTAGTTTTGGATGGGGGGTGTTATGCTGAAGGGAATTGACTGCTTGCCTTGATGGCTCCCCGACGAACAACTTGCTTGTTCTTGTAGTAGCCTATCAGACTGCCATTTTTGCTTTGGATTTTTCCTGCTCATCTTTCATTCAAGAAATATCTTCTGTTGCTCTAGCTGTTCCAGGCTGGTCTGCTTGTCCTTTCTAGTGGAAATGTCCCATCTCAGAAGGTTCTGGATGGGAGTCAGGGTTCCACCTAAGGCTCTATACTCTACAAAGGCTTAAGAAGTAGCCCTTTTTCACTGGGAAAGTTGTAGAACCCCTTTTAGGTATTCCAATCAGTTATAAGCTGAAGATGGGCTTACAAACTTTCTGTAATCACATTTCCTGATATTCCTTTCTATCCCACTCAAATGTCTATTTTATAATAGTAGGCAAGGAAAACCAATATTCATAAGACAGTCAAGCATCTTAACATTATTTCTCCTCTTCAGACTATGCCTTGATTCCTATATCACGGAGCCCTGTTGTTCCAAGTTTGAGCATACATCACTATTTACCTCTGTCCCATTTAGTCCTTGCAAACCTGCCTCAGTGTTCCCCTATCTACCATGCTCTTCCACCAATCCCCCTTTGGGTGTATTGCCCTCCCCAACACCCGAATTATGATGTGTCTACCCCCTACCCTGTGCTCTACCATCCCTTCCTCAACAACCTCTTTCCCACCTACTGGTAACCAACAAAGAATTTGTTATTTTTCCTTTTAGTGTGGGTATCTTTTCTTAGGCTTTTACAATAATGGTCTTATGATGCAATATTTGTCCTTTTGAGACTGACTAATTTCATTCAGCATAATGTCCTCAATCTACCACTCATCTGTCAGTTTGTCATACTGTGGTGGCTTGTGAGTTGCTGTGATTCTGACAGCTGTGCCACCGGTATTTTAAATACCAGCAGGGTCATCCATGGTGGAAAGATTTCAGATGAGCTTCCAGATGAAGACAGATTAAGAAGAAAGAATGATGAACTACTTCCAAATATTTAGTCACTGAAAACCTTATGAATAACAGAGAAACACTGTCAGATATAGTGCCGGATAATGAGCCCCTCAGGATGGAAGTCACTCAAAATGCAACAGGGGAAGAACTGCCTCCTCAAAGTAGAGCTGACCGTGATGATGTGAATGGAGTAAAGCCCATGGGAGAAAAGCCCGTGGGACCTTAATTTGTTGCTGAGGCAAAACTCAAAATGAAAAGAAACAGCTATAAACATCCATTGAAAATCGGAACATGGAATGTACGACGTACGAATCTGGGAAAATTAGAAGTTGCCAAAAATGAAATGGAA
>NW_006409491.1:43272-52577 GCF_000296735.1 Chrysochloris asiatica | reverse complement strand
CAAGCAATTAAGACCCTTCAGGAAAAACCCCCTTCCAAGACTGAAACTCAAAGGGAATGCACGATCAGGTATGTAAGCTTGTTGCCAACCACATTGGTCTACTGGTGAGTGGAAGTGGGGGAAAGCAGCAATGAAGAGGTGGGTTGAGTCCGACCAAGTAACATAGATCCCCACTGACTTGGAGTATGGTGAGAGTTGGTTGGCCCAAAATATGGTGAGACCTGGGTATTTCTGAGCCCATGGACAAGGATGTGGCCATGGAGGCTGGAGTTGAGAGTGAAGGGTCCAACTAATACAAAGTGAGGGGATATACACAAGGACACCCACATTTGCAGATAGTGCCCATTGGACTTATCTTCAATGGCTGATTGTTCAGAACCCAACTAGAGGAAGGAAAAGAGGGGTGAAAAAATCATTAACTTTTTGGAAAGAAAACAAGTGTAAGTTGCTACAATCTGATGAACTTGTTCTATACTTATGGATGAGATAGCTTAAAATACCAACCAAGAGGGAAAGAATCTTTACAGGAAGGATCATTCCCATCCCCTCTGCACACAGGGTTGATGCTGTTGTTGTTGTCAAGTGCCGTTGAGTTGATTCCGACCCATAGTGACCCTGTATAGTGTTTCCAAGGTTTGATAGGGATGGGCAATTTAGGCATTGGCTACCTAAAATGGAGTGGGGGGAGTCTATAAAGGCACAAAGTGACTGGCTTACAAGTTTTCAAGAGGGAGTTTAGTTTCAGAATGTGTGGGGGAAGGTAGAATACCCACTTACCCACTGAGTGGTTTTCATCCCGTCTAAACAGGTCTGGTGAAAGGAGATGGAGACAAGAGTCTTATAATTCAATAGTAATTGTTATCATGACTAATTGCAATTGTCACTACTGTAAAGGTAGAAGTTTTGTAGCAAAAAAGGGTGAGTGGATGATCTTACAGTCCCCTAGCAGAAGACCCTGGGACCATCAAGGGAGAAGAACAGAGTGGAGTGTGCGACCCTACCCAGAGAAGCAGCAATGCCAGAGATGGAGGCAGAGAGGATGACGTGGAGAGATGGAGCAGCTGAGGACTCTAGTTTCATGGAGGGAAAGGGGATGTGTGCTGGTGTTGGGGGGCGGAGGGGTTGGGGAGGACAGGCTTGCAAGATGTGCCCATTGGCTGTTTGAATAAATGTATATTCCTGAGTATTTTGGTGCACACACACAAAAAAAAAAAGAAAACAAAAATTGAGGGAATAGAAGCAAATAGTGTTGAATTACGATGCATGGAGGAGATGGTAATCATTGCAATGGAACAAATATGATAAGATGAGTGTAAAACTATTGTTCCACCATATAAACTATCACTCAATTCACAATAAAAACTAAAAAACAAAACAAAAACAAAAGCAGTAGTTTATCTTAAAAAAATACAGTTGAAAAGCAGTAGCTTAGCTTAAAAAAATAAAGTTGGTTTCATTTATTTGGTTTCTGAAAGGTAATACATTGAAAATTTCTTTTAGTTGTTTATCTTTTGTTATAAACTAGACAACTGGTGTGGTGGTGTAGGGTCAGCACTGAACAGTGAACCACAAAGTTAGCAGTTCCAACCTACAAGCTTCTCCTTGGAAACCTTATGCAAGGTCACTATGAGTCCAAACAGACTTGACCATGCTTAACAACAACAGTAATAACAACACTGATAATGGAGATGGCTGCAAAGATGGCTGCTAATACTTCATCCCAGTCTGCTGCATGCACTTCATGCTTCCTATCAATGAAGTACAGTTTGTTTCTGCTCTCTTTGTATTGAACTGGCCTTGTGACTTGTTTAGACCAAAAGAATTATGGAAAGTAGTATTGTGCCAGGTTAAGGTTTAAGCCTTAGGAGATCTAGTGGCTTCTATTCAGCTCTCTTGGCTTATGTTTCCAGCTAAAGAAGCTTGAGTGAGACTTCCAAATGATGAAAGACCTCATATACAGACGGTCTCAGGCAGTTCTGCAGCTCTCTCTGGAGCTTTAGCAGAGAATCAAGGAATGTGAGTGAGCCCATCTAGTATTTTCATACCCTAATAAGTCACCACAGATAAAACATTGTGGAGCAGAGCAGCCTGTCCCCACAGAGCCCTGTCCACATTAAAGAAATATTAAAAAAAGAATAAATGGCTATTGCTTTAGGTCACTAAGTTTTGGGGTAGTTTATAATGCAGCTTGGTATGGTGCTGTGGATTAATGTGTCAGACTGCAAAGTTGTTTGAACTGCAAGGTTGGCAGTTCAAGCTCACCAGCTGCTCCTTGAAAACCTTATACAGTGTCGCCATGGGTCAGAATCGACTCAATAGCACTTAACAACAAGAACACAATGCAGCAATAGATAAATGAAACAATGATGTAAGATATAAGACAAAGACTTTCATGTATTTTTTTTAACCTTTCCAGTATATAATCTTAGTTCCAAAACATTTAACCAAGCTTCCCCACCCCCACTTTAATTAAAATCATTAAAAAGTCATGCTTTGATGCATTATCTTCTTATTTTTATTCAGTTAGCGTCTTTGGATAGTTCAGTAATCTTTCACTCACAATTTTAAAAATAAATGTATATATACATATTTAAACAGTCAAAGTTGAAGTCTGCATATATAATATAATGACTCACAATCTTTCTTTTGATGATTTAAAATCTTGTCTTTAATGGTATATATAAAAAATAAGTCATTTTACAGAGTTGATAAAATTACCTAATCTTTGGGAAATATTTGTATACAGAATATTTTGATGTTCTAAGGATAAATTATTTTATACCCAAATATGCCATACTGTGAAATAGTTAACTTCTTAGACAATGACTATGTTTCAAGTGAATTATAATTAAAGTACAATAAATTAGCAAGTAGTAACAGAAAGAAATGCCTTAAATTTGGCTTTAAACTTGTATTCAATTATTTTCTTCAAAATGTGGGCATGTACAAAATTAACAGAGCATTTGAAAATACTATTATAAGGATGATAATGAAAATAATCATCTTAGTATATTAACTTTAACTCAGTGTTCCTCAGACCACTGAATACAAACAGAAAAAATGAAACTGCCAAGAATAAACAGACAAAGAATGTGCAATTCAACCAAGAGCCATTTTACCTACATTTTGAGGATTCAAATAAGTCTATTAAGTAGAAAAGTTAATGTCAAGAAGACAGTAGATCAATATTAAAGCTAATTTAGCCAATGTTATGGATCTCCCTTTGGCTCAAATGTCAATATCACTCATATAAAGGTAGTAGGGGTAGATTTGAAACTTGTCCTATGGTATACCTCTCCTGACGTGTTATGTATATTGGATAAAAATAGTGATGCTGGAATTCTTGATGGAAATTGTAAGTAAGTGCCAACATAAACACTCAATATTTGGAACTTTAGGAGTCATTAGAGAACTAAGGGAGCTATTCAACCTCAAGTTCAAAACTTTAAATATTTGAGTTTGTCTCTAGCAGTGACGAACAAATGACTTGAAATGTCTTAAGATCTTGAATGGATCACCATGTTTTAATAGTAAGACTGGGAAAGGCACCTTTACACTGAAAGATGAAAAGAGGATAGTTAGAACCCTAATCACAATACGTAATTTAGACAATGAAATATTATGAACAGTGTAAGATCATTTGGTTTCTTTCAGGAAATCTGAGCCTTGGTTAAAAGTGAAGTTTTAAAACTTTATAATCTATGCAACCAGCTTCAGAATTCCTTAGACAGAACTTGTCTTTGTATGGAGAAAATACGTTTTTAAGCTACTTGGAGATTGAAGGTGAGACTCTGAAGGCATGCCTCTGTAGAACTCAAACTTGTAAAGGTAACTGTAATACTGTCTTGCATTGGAAATAAACAGAAATATATGGAGTGTGGAAAAGAATGAAGTGAATAGGAAGAAAAGCGATGACTGGACAGACAGCCTGGCAGGAGGCAACAGCCAGAAGCAAGGAAATGACTGTGAGGCTTTAGGAACAGGCACGTACTCAGTGTGGTATTTTAAGTTGTAGATATTACTATGCACTGCTGTTATATAAACTGTAATAAATTTTGTACACAAAATATACTTAGTCCCTAATCAACCTTAGCATTTTAAAATAGGATTGTTGTTGTTATTAAGTGCCGTTGACTCAGTTCTAAGACAATCAAAAAACTGACAAATCTTTTAAATTAATATTAAAGAGTCACTGAAACTAAAAAAGGCTTTGAAAACCTATAGAAATCTAGAGGGAAAGCATTTGATTCTTTATCATCTGTTGACTAGAGATTTGAGATAATTGCATTAATCCGAATAAACAAGTTGCAGCTCACATCTGGTTTATACAAATACATATTTTAAGTGCACCTGGTTGTTAAGAACAATATCACTAAATGGGATTGCTTGGTGCCATTGTAAAACTAGGTAAATTGTACTGTATCATTGTAAATTCAATCAAAAGATGACCATTTCCTTGCAGAGTCCTGCATATACCACTGGTTAAGCAACTGCAAAGTGGATTGGCCTTGAAATGAAGCTTTTGCTCTTCATAAAGAGCTGATAATTTTTTATATAAGATGATTATTTTTAGACATGGAGGACTCTTTAAAATCTATAGAAAGGACTTTGCAGTAATGCTGGGAGCTTTGCTGAAATACCAAACAAAACAACATTAACAACAACAAAATCTCAAGGAATTATTTTATTCATGGTATGGATTTCTATGAAGGAAAGCTAACTCATTGAAACAGCACACAACAAAACTAAACCAGAAAAAACAGTCAAGTGAAGGGAAGAGGGCATCTTTGATTGACAGCCTAAAGAGCGTACGTTGAGTGGAAATGTTAGCACCTGATAGAAGTCATAGTAGCTGTCCAGTTGGTTTTGGCTCATGGTGACCTTTAAACCAATACTAGTCTCTGTCAAGTTAATTTTGACTCATCTTGACTCCATGCATGTTCTAAATTAGTGTGCTTCAGAGGGTTTTCAATTACTGATTATTTTAGAAATAGATCTCCTCCAGATGTTTCTTCTGAGGTGCCCCTAAGAAGATCTGAACCTTTAACCTCTTGGTTATTGGCCAACTATTTTAACCATTGGCACCACCAAGAGACCCCACAGGGAAAGGAATGAATTGTTCTGTGCTAAAACTGGACAAGTTGAGAGAGAGAAGAAAAAAGACGTCAAAAAGTAAGAAACTACAAAGACTTCATTAAGATCAAGTAGATCACTGCATGGAGTCTGTCTCATGGATAAATAAAATGGCTGAAAATAGAGAAAGAAACATTAATAAATAAATGTTTGCAGCAAAGAGAGCAAAACAATTGAATGGTAATGATCTTCAAGGTGATGTGCAAGCCTCACATTAAGGTGAGGGTACTATAACAGTTTCATTGGGCTGTAGTAAGGATTGAATGAGTTAATCCATGTAATGCAAAGTACAAAGTATATGGTGAGTCCTTAATAAAGGCTAAACATTATTAAGCACTGGAGGCCTCACTCAACTATACCAAGAAATTTGGAAGACAGCTGGCTGGCCAACTGACTGGAAGAGATCTATATCTGTGCCCCTTCAAAGTAGGAGTGACCCAACGGAATGCAGAAATCATTGGACAGTATCACTAATATCTTATGCAGCCAAAATTTTGCTAATGACAATTCAAAAATAGCTGCAAACATATATTGACAGAGATCTGTCATGGTTCAAGCTGGATTCAGATGAGAATGTGTTACGAGATGGATCTTGACTGAAAACAGAGAGTACCAGAAAGTATTTACCTGTGTTTTTTTGACTATGCAAGAAAGATATTTACCTGTGTTTTTTTGACTATGCAAAGATTTTTGTTGTGTGGATCATGACAAACTATGGACAACATTGCAGAGAAATAGTATTCCAGAACTCTTAATTGTGTTCACAAGGAACCTGTACATTGACCAAGAGGCAGTTGTTCTAACAGAACAAGGCAACACCAAAAGGTTTAAAATTAATAAAGGTGTGCACCAGGGTTGTATTCTATCACCATAATTATGCACTCTGTATGATGAGCAAATTATCTGAGAAGCTGGATTATGTGAAGAAAAATGTGGCATCAGGATTGGAGAAAGACTCCTTAACAATGCAATGATACAAGTTGCTTGCTGAAAGTGAAGGGGACTTAAATCATAGACCACAGCCTTCAATATGGGTTGCACCTCAACATAAATAAAACAAAAATCCTCACCATTGGACTAATAAACAGCATCCATATAAATGGAGCAAAGATTGAAGTTGTCAAAGACTTCATTTTGTTTGGATGAACCATTAATATTCATGAAAGTAGCAGTCAAGAAATCAAATGATGTATTGCCTTAGGAATATCTGCTGCATGATACCTCTTTAAAGTGATGAACAAAGATGTTAGTTTGAGGACTAAGGTGCACCTGATCCAAGCCATGATATTTTCAATAACCTCATATGCAAATGAAAGTTGGACAGTGAATAAGGAAGAACCATAGAAGAATTGATGTATTTGAGTTATGGTGTTGGAGGAGAATAACGAAAGTATCATAGACTGCCAAAAGAACAAACAGATCTGTGTTGGAACAAGTACAGCCAGAGTGCTCCTTGGAGGCCAATATGGCTAGACTTCGTCTCTTCAGATGTATTGTCAGGAGGGGCCAATCCCTGGAAAAGGGTGTCGTGTTTGGTGAAGTGGAGGGTGAGAGATTAAGAGCAAGACCTTCAGTAAGATAAATTGGCACCGTGGCAGCAGCAATGGGCTCAAATGTAGCAATGATTGTGAGGTTGGCATAGGACTGGGCAATATTTTGTTCTGCTGTGCATAGGGTCACTGTAAGACAGCACTGACTCCATGGCACCTAACAACAACAAGTATCATCAACAAATGTGGCACTGTAGGATAAAGCACTTGACCACTAACTGCAAGGTTAGTGGTTCAAATCAACCAGCTGATCATTGGAAACCCTATACAAGGTCACTATGAGTCAGAACCGATATGACTGCACTAACATCAAAAGCAGTTATTTAAAATTAAATTTAATATTGATAATAAGGTTTCCTGCTGTGGCACTTTAAGTTAAGTACTGGACTGCCAACCACAAGATTAGCTGTTCAAACCCACCAGGTGTTCCTATGCAGGGTTGCTTTGAGTCAGAATCGATTTAACAACAATAGCATTGATAATAATTGTATATATTGTGCACTTATATAAGTAAATCCACTGTAATGCAAAATAACAAAAATAGATAAGACAATATAATGGCTACTTGAATAAGGAGGTTCTTGAAAACAAAGTGAGACACAGAAGTTAGCTCAAGAAGAGCAACATGTGCTGCAGGATGTTACCTGATCTCACATGTCTGGGTTATTGACCCATTGGCTTTCCCTGGGAATGTGTTTTTTTTAGCATTATGATTGGTCTTCAATCCTAAATGTGAAGGATGATGAATTGTTAATTTTCTTAGAATAATGGAGATTTTGAGGTAAAGAAAATCATAAACAATGTATAGTTTCTCATTTTATAAGATAAAATTAGATGGATTTTCTAAGATTCTGCATTCTTGAGATTAAATCAGGACAAGAAATCAGATAGTTTGATTCCTATTCCTGCACATATTTGACTCCGGACCTTCTCACACACATTTCTTTCCCTACTTAAAGAATGATGGTGTTTCTCAGCTAAGATAAAAATGAAAAGACAAGTCATCAAAATAAGTAGTGGCAAGACAATGACTGCTTTAGTTATAGAACGCCTTCTCTTACCATGCTCATCACGTGTAGGGACCATCTACACTTTTACCCAAATTATGCAGATTGCTGTCCTGTTCTGTGTGTAAATGTGTGTGTATATGTTGTTGTTGTTGTTGTGAGGTGCCATCGAGTCGGAACCAACTCATAGCGACCCCATGCACAGCAGAATGAAACAATGTTCAATCCTGGGCCAACCTCACTACCACTGCCACACTTGATACCATCAATGATGCCACCTGGCTGATCCATCTCGTTGGGGGTCTTCCTCTTTTTCTCTGACCCTCCATCTTACCCAGCATGACATCCTTCTCCAGCGACTATTTCCTCCTGACAATATGTCCAAAGTATGAGATATGAAGTTTAGCCATCCTGGCCTCCAAGGAGCACTCTGGCTGCACTTCTTCTAAAACAGATTTATTGGTTGTGTGTGTATATATGTGTGTGTAATTGTATTGTGAATTTTGCTTTTACTTTAGTATGCTTCAGGTAAAATGTCTTTTGATGACTATTTATTTGGTATCAACAATTTATGTATGTACAACATTGCATTTAACTTTATTATCCTATACAGAGCTGCTCTGAGTCAGAACTGACTTGATGACAAACAAGATCATACTACAATGAACTCTTTTATAAATTACACTTGAGAAAGTTGATTTAAAATATAGAGTAGTGGTGTCCAAAATAAATGTAATTTGTATTCCTGTTTGCATACATACACACTTAACACATACTGGATAGTCAGAATGTATTGCTACTAAGTTTCCAGTTCATACATTAATTGATTTATTCCAAACAAAATATGTTTAAATATGTCTTTTTAATCAGTAATGCACTTATCTTGGTTTTGTTTTATTAGGGTGAATGAAAATAATATACTAGTAAAAGTAGTGGCTTATGAGGGGATCTGCTGGGCCAGGTACTTTTAGGGACTCCAAAGAGGTTTCCTTGATACATTTTAATGAAGGACAAATGATTACAATGGAGATTTATTTTACAGAAGTTTTCAGAAAGTTCAGAACTACAATGATGAGGAAAGCTTCAGGAAAGTTGTGCCCATGAATTTGTTTCCTGTTATAATAGTGCATCTACTAAATTACTGAGGATTAATTATCAAGGGCTGCCCTATGAGAATTTCATTAGGAAAACTTTCTCCATCTGTTTATAGCCACTTCATTTATTTTTTGGTCTCCCAAACATTAATAAAAAAAAAAAATTGAGTTCCTTGAGAATTCCAAAACTGCCATTAAGACATGGTACAAATGAAAGAATGTAGAATTCATCAGGGAAGGGTTTTTGTTATTGTTGTAGGTGACATCATGTTGATTCTGACTCAGAAAGACACTATGCACAACAGAATGAAACACTGCTCCATCCTTACAATTGTTACACTTAAAGCCATTTGTGCTATCATTCTGCCTATCCATCACATTAGAGGTCTTTCTCTTTTTGAATGATCCTCCAATTTACCAGTATGATTTCCTTCTTCAGGGATTGGTCCCTCCTGTTAGAAAAGTTTCACTTCCCAAACAGATTGGTTTGTTCTGGCAATCCAAGGTACTCTCAATATTCT
>NW_006409491.1:40419-40797 GCF_000296735.1 Chrysochloris asiatica | reverse complement strand
ACTCGATGGCACCTGACAACAACAACAACAACATTGATTCATAAGAATCTTATCCCCATCTTTTTTCACCAGACCTGTCTAGACAAGATGCAAACTATTCAGTGAGGATTCTAACTCACATTCTGAAACTAAACTCCCTTATGAAAAATTATAAGCCAGTCACTTTGTGCCTTTATAGACCCCCCATTTTAGGTAGTCTATGTCTAAGTTGCCTGTACATATCAACCCTGTTGAGGGGATATGATTGATAGTTGATGTGAAGACTTCTTCCCTCTCAGTTGGTATTTTGTGCTACAGCATCCATAAGTATAGGTCAAGTTCATCATATTGTAGCAATTTACACTTGTTTCCTTTATCATTTTTTTCTTTTTTACCTTC
>NW_006409491.1:6637-9715 GCF_000296735.1 Chrysochloris asiatica | reverse complement strand
TTTTCTGGACATGTGCCAATATGGTCATCTGCTTTTGCTTCTTGGACATGTTTAATGTTTATCTGTGGCCCTAATAATTAATTAAGTTTGTTTTTTTGGTAATTTTTAATGTTTTCTGATTACCTCCAGGATGATGTGATCAGGATGTGGTCTTCCCTTTTCACTCTCCTTATTGCTTAACTCAGAGTAACTTTTTTGGGCCTTAGTTGGGCCTGGGCCTTGGCAGCGGGCCATTTGGGCCTTGGGCGGTTGGGTTGAGCCTAGGGCGTGCGGTTTGGGCCTCTGGGGACCTTGGCATCAACGAATGGGCTACAGGAGGGTTGGGCCTCAGGCAGGTGGTTAGGGCCTCGGGCGGGCAGTTTGGGCCTCAAGAGGCCTGGGTATCAGCAGCTGGACATCAGGTAGCTTGGGCCTTAGTGGGTGGGTTGGGTAGATTGGGCCTTGGGGGACCTGTGCCTTGGGGACCAGGCTGAGGGTGGGTTGGGCCTCAGGGGCCCTGGGCCTCAGTGACCTGGCTATGTGGCGGATTGGGCCTGTGGCTCCTGGACCTCTGTGGCGACCAGGCTGTGGACCACCTGGGCTGGGCCACGAGGCGGGTAGGCGATTTTCTGTATTCTCTTTATTCTTATTTACTCGGAAACAAAAGAGTCTAAGAAACCCTCAATGATGCTAACTCCTGCTATTCTTACCTTTGTAAAGTTCCCCTTTGTTTGAGTGTGGGATGGATTTAATGCTTCAGTTCTAACTTTTGCAAAATCTCCTTTGTGTGGGGTGAATTTTATGCTTCATTTCTAACCAACAAGTAATGGCAAAAATGATGCGGTTATCACTCCCAAAATGAGATTATAGGACCTCTTGGGATTGTCTGTCACTTGTTCTTGGATTGCTTGTCATGTCATGAGGCTATCATGTGGTGACATTAACCTGCAAAGCTTGAAATCGTATCTTCCTCCAATGAAGTATTCAGACAAAACTTCAGCTTTGCACCGTAGGTTGACTGCAATCTTGACTGAGAGTTTAAGATATTGTATTCTAGATCCAGGGAAAGTATGATAGAATAGATGGTTTTTTATTTTAAACCATAAAGTTTTGCAGTAATTTTGCATAACATAATGCTCATATATATAGTTAATACATAGAATTAAAATCCAGCTCAGAGTTAATAAATAGAAACAAAAGATTGTTATTGTAAAAACGTAGTTATCTTGTGCTACTGATTATCATAAGAAAATCAGCCAATGTAATTTGACTTGCTTCAGTTTCACCTAATTTTTCCAACTGCTGTATTAACATGTGGAATCCCAGTGTGGTGTAGGATACACAATTGACTGTTAACCATGAGGCTGGCAATTCAAATCCATCATCCCCTTCTCAGAAAACCTATAAAGGATTGGCAGTTGACTTAACCATGAGGTTGGCAGTTCAAACCCACCAGTCACTTCAAGGAAATCCTATAAAGGGTTGCTTAGACTAAGATCAACTTAATGAAATTTAATACATATTACCATGTAGGTCTTGCATAAACAATTCTTCCAAGCAAATTCAATATAAACATTATTTCTAGCTTTTCACCTTACATTATTTATTGACCACTATGTCATTCTACTTAATATGCTGAAGCTTAGGCATCTAAACTCACTTTTGTGTTATCTGAAATTATTGCATTGAAATACCAACAGTTTTAGGAATGCAGCTTCAAAGAAACCTTAGTGCATTTAAACAAATGAAATAAGGGATGAACATTTTGAGGGCTATCCATATTAAACACTGGTTAAGAGATCCCTCAAGAGTTTTGATGCCCAATGTTTAAAAGATATTTGGAGAGTTTTGATGCACAAATATGCATTGTTATGCATACACTTTTTTTTTTCTTCAAAAGAGCAGTTTTAACTTTATAGAAAATTGAACTATTTTTCCATTTCCACCCATTACATTTAGTGTACATATCGTGCATTATGTGATATATGTTATAATTGAACTACTATTGATATAATCATGAGTAACTGAAGTCCATATTTTACATTACATTCTTCTTTGGTGTGGCACTGTGGGTTAATGCGTCTGACTGCAATGCCATTTGAACTGCAAGGTTAGCAGTTCAAGCTCACCATCTGCTCCTTGGAAGCCCTATACAGGGTAGCTATGGATCAGAACCAACTTGACAGCACTTAACAACAACAGTAACATAGTTCTATTGATTTTGATATATGCATAATATCACATATACACTATTGCAATATTATACAGAATAATTTTAATATTCTAAATATTCTGTGTTCTACCTTTTTATTCTGAGTCACTTCCACATTTTTGGTATTTGTTACAGCAGCATTATAAAATAACAAGACAACCATAACCAAAAACCACAAAGTGCTTGGCTTTAACAACAGGAATTTATTTTCTCTCAGTTCTGGAGGTTAGAAGTCCAAACCAGAGTCTCAGTAACCTTGAATCTTTCTGAGGTCTGAGAGACTAACTGTTTCCTATCCCTTTCCTAGTTTTTAGTGACTACTGGCATTCTTTGGCATTCCTTTGCTGCTTATAGATGCATCTATCCCCATTGTGACATGGCATCTGTCTAATCTCTGTGTGTGACTCCCTTTTATTAAGACTTCATTCAAATGGGATTAAGATTAACCTATCCTACTCCAGTATGACCTTGTTTAATTAGGTTGACTGATAACAAAAGAAAACCCTGATTTCTAAACAAAGTCACATTCACATGTATGCAGATTAAAACTTCAACATATCTTTCTAGGGAACAAAGTTCAACCCTTAACATTATTTCTGAACATGGGTTATCTTTACATATATATACTCTTTGCTGTCTTTCATCACTGTTTTGTAGTTTACCTCAGGTATATCTGTCTTAGGCAGGTCTTCTAGAGAAACAAAACCAATGAAACATATATATACATATATACATGCTCTGGTAGCATAGTGGTTACAAATAGGACTACAAACAGTAAGGTCAGCAGTTCGAAACTACCAGCTGTTCCGCGGGAGAAAGACGAAGTTTTCTGCTCCCGTAAAGATTTACAGCCTCAGAAACCCTGTACAGGGTCATTATGAGTCGGT
>NW_006409491.1:0-6457 GCF_000296735.1 Chrysochloris asiatica | reverse complement strand
TTGGGAGCAGGCCACACTCCCAAGGAAACATCCTGTCAATTGATTGTCTACTCATAGCCAATCATCATAGAGTTAAGTATCAACTGCCTAACTACTGGGAATCCTGGTCCAGTCAACTTAACACAAAACCTTACTATCATAACTTCTCATTTATTTTCTATTTTTTTAACTTTTTATTTTGAGGTTTATATGGGAGAACACCAGCTTTACACTAATCCTAATGTATTTTGTTTCATTGCAATGATTACAATCCCCTGCATGCATCATCAAATAACCAAAGGGTACACCCCACAGGCCCACACCCCCCCAACCCCCCCAGCCTCCAGCACACAGCCCTTCTCCCTCCCTGAGTCCAGAGTTAACAGCCACTCCATCTGTCTACATCATCATCTTTGTCTCCATTCCTGGCATCACTGCCTCTCTAGGTAGGGTCCCACTCCCCACTCATCTCACTTGATGGTCCCAGGGACCTCTGCTCCTGGGCTGCAAAATCAACCACTCTCCTCCTTTTGTCAAAAAAAAATCTACCTCTATATTTCCTACCCTCACAGTCAGTCCTGATGGCAATTATTCACTATTATACCACTAGAGTCTTATCCCTATTTCCTTTCACCAGCCCAGCCCCAACAGATTGGAAACCATTCAGTGGTGATTCTACCTTCCCCCACCCCATCTGAAACTAAGCTGTCTGAAACTAAGCTCCCTCTTGAAAGCTTATAAGCCAGTCACTTCTTGCCTTTATAGGTCCCCCCATTTTGGGTAGCCAATGTTTAAGTTGCCCAACCCTGTAAACCCTGTGTACTAAGGGAGTGGGAGTGATCCTCGTTGTAAAGATTTGTTCCCTTTTTTGAGCTACTGCATCCATAAGTATAGGTAAAGTTCATCAAATTTTTGCAGGTTACTCTTTTATTCCCTGGCCTCTTCTTTCTTCTTCTAGTCAAGTTCTGATCATCCAGCCATTGAAGCCAGGTCAAGTGGGTACTATATGCAAGTATGGGTGTTCTTGTTCATCTCCCCTCACTTCATATCAGCTGGACACTTCACTTTCTGCTCTAATCCCAGGGTCTTGCTATACTGCTGGCTATCCAGGTCTCCACCTGGGTTCACAGGAGTCTATTGAATGTGGTTGGGCTTAGCTCACAACTTCATTGTTGTTTTTTCCCCCCTCTTCCCCTTATCAGTGACAAACATGGTCACCAGCCAGACCACATGAATGCTAGTATATTCCCCTTGAGTCTCATTCTTGGAAGGGGGTTTGCTCTAAGGGGTCCTGACCACTTGCCTTGATGGCTCTTGGGCGAACAGCTTATTTGTACTTGTAGTAATCAATCAGACTGCTGTTATTGTTTCTGATTTTTCCTGCTTGTCTTTCTTCAGGAAGTATCTTCTGTTCTTCTAGCCACTCCAGGCTGGTCTACTCATCCTTTCCAGTGGAAATTTCCTACCTCAGACAATTCTAGGTGGGGTTCTGGTTTCCACCTGTGGTCTTATGCAATGCAAAAGCTCCACAGAAGGCCTCTTTCATTGGGCAATTTCTAGCCACCTTTAAGATATTCTAATCAGTTATAGGCTGAAGACGAACTTACAAGCTTTCTATTATGGTGTTTCTGGCTATTCCTTTCTCCCCTGTGCAAGTGTCTATTTTACAAAAGACAGCTAAAATTAATGGAAGCAGCAGTCAAGATAACAAACAACATACTGCATTAGGCAGTTCCACAGCAGAAGACCTCTTAAGGTGTTACAGAGCAAAGATATGCTTGATGAATAGGATGCACTAGACCTTGTTGTTGTTGTTAAGTGCTGTCGAGTCGGTTCTGACCCATAGCGACCCTGTACAGTGTTTCCGAGGCTGTAAATCTTTACAGGAGCAGAAAGCCTCAACTTTCTCCCATGGAACAGATGGTAGTTTTGAACTGCTGACCTTGTGGTTCACAGCCTGATTCGTAACCACTACATTCCCAGAGCCTTGTTATATTCAATAGCCTCAAATGCATGTTAACATTGGACAATGAAAAAGGAAGTCTGTAGAATAATCAATGCATTTGAATTATGGTGTTGAGGAACAGTATTAAAAGTACCATGGACTGCCAAAAGGACAAACAAATCTGTGTTGGAAGAAGTATATCCAGAATGCTTCTTAGGAGTCAGGATGCTGAGACTGTCTCTTTATCTGTTCTCAGGTGCTACCAGTCCCTGGAGAAGGACATCATGCTTGGTAAAGTGGAGGACCAGTAAAAAAGACAAAGAACCTCAATAAGGAGGATTGGTACAGTGGCATTAGCAATAAGTGCAAACCTAACAATTGTGAGGATGGCCCAGAACTAAGTAGTGTATCATACTATTGTGTATAGTGTCACTATGATTGGATCTCACTCAATAGCACATAACAATAAGAAGTTCTGGTAGATTATTTCTTCAAATTTTCAAATTAATTGGCTCATTTCATGTAAATTATCAGATTTATTAGTGTAAGTTGTTCATAATATTCCTCTATTTTATTTTTAATGTTCATGCAATTGGTAGTGACAGGTCCTCTTTCATTTCTTATATCCGTAATTTTTGTCTTCTCTCCTTTTTTCTTTCTTGGCCTGTAGGCTTTCTTTTGGAGTTGAGTATTTCATAAAAGTCTTGTGAATTTTTTTTTAAAGTTAATAACTATTGAGCTTCTAAATCTTTATTTTATGTTTGGTAACTCAGAGTCCAAAAATCTAATCCTGCTAAAATGAACTATCTGCAGGCAAGTAAGAAAATAGCAGTAAGAAAATATCCCTGAATATATCTTCAGTAAAATCATGTTCTTTTTTGTTACTGTTGTAATAATTATTTAATAGTTTTTCTCTAAAATGTTGAATTTAGGTTCTCTAGGAGTTTTGGTGTGGCACTGTGCTGGACTGCAAAGTCAGTTTGAACAGCAAGGTCAGTGGTTCAAGCTCACCAACCACTCCTTGGAAACCCTATATTGGGTTGCTATGGGAACCGATTCCTCGGCACTCAACAACAACAGCATACTACTGGAGACCTGGTGTTCCACTGTAGGATAAGCACTGGAATGTTAATCACAAGATTGGTGGTTCAAACTCATCAGCCACTCATGGGAAGCCCTGTACAAGGTCAATATGAGTCAGAACTGACTTCACCACATTTAACAACAACTGCATAATTTTAGGAGCCCTGGTGGTTCTATATGATAGTCATAGAACTGCTAACCATAGAATTGGCAATTCAAATCCACCAACTGATAGTGTTAGAAAGATGAGGTTTTCTGCCACCATAAAGATTTATAGCCATGAAAATCCAATTCAAGGTTGTTATGATTCAGAATCAACTCAATGGCACCTGGGTTGTTTTGGTTGATTTTAGTATAATTAAAAAATATGATTAAATTGATAATTTTCCACAAAACTTCTAATTTATTTATTTGTATTTATTCATTAATTAGTTAATTTCCCTTTTCTTTAAAACCCAACTTACAGCATTACCATTATGAGATATTATTGCCATTATGCAAATTCATTGAATACAAAAATCTTGTGTTTAAAAGGAAGCAGGTTTTCTGGATAGGAGACCTAGAATTTTCTGAGAGACAGATAAATAATAATTTCCAGACCTGAATTTCTAGATCTTCCCCCTTTAAAGTCCCATTTCTGGTAAAATGTGCCCAATACAGTGTACACTTGGATCTTCTATATCTCACCAACGGCAAAATTTTTTTAAAGGGAAAAAAATTGGAAGGCTTGAAAGAGGAATAACAGATGTTAACCCATTGAAGTCTCTTAGGAAATGAAGAAATCTCCTTCTTAGCAGGGTGTGAAATAATGAGTGATTCTTCTAACAGATCATTTTTCTAACCTCATGATGTCTTCTGTATGAGAAAGCTATTCATTTACTCATTCAAGTATTTCTCAAACTTGAATGTGCATACTAATCACATGGAAATCTTGTTAAACAAGAATTTGATGCTGTTGATTTGGGTGGAACCTAAGATTATGCATTTCTAACAATACTCAAGTGTTGTCAGCCCATTGACTATATTTTGTTATCAAGAATATAAAATATTTGTTATTTTGCAAGATTTTCTTTCTCTGGGAATAAATGTAAATATTGCTTTCAAGGAGTCTGCAATATATTCAGAAAGAAAAGTTAATCCATGTGTAAAGTGAATTCTTACAAGAACAAAACAGCAATTAGGTCACTGGGGAGGCACAGATAGTGCTGGCTTCAATGGGTGTGACCTATGTAGTCTCACAGGGTCCTGTGCTTAGAAGAGTCTATGTTTGCTTTTATGCTCTGCTGTGGCTGTCTTATTTGAACAAGAGGCACTATGTTTTCATTTCATGCTGGGCCCTCCTCAACCTACATAAGTATTCCTGGGTACAAATAAGGTCCTATGGGCATGAAAGAGAATTAAATCACATCTTGCTAAAAAGAATGAGAAGTAGTTTTAAAAGGATGAAGCATTTGCACTGTGCCTTGAAGAATGGGCAGGATTGAAATAGGGATGGATGTAATTAAATAGTGGGGGAAAGCAATCTGGAGAGAGCGGTTGGTATGATCAAAGGAATGAAGACTAGAAACAGTGGCATGTTGGAGGAATGGCAAATAGTTTAGTTGGACTGGAACATAAAATGCTGAGTACATAGAGGGCACTCAATAAATTTTTCTTGAATAAAGGTCTGCTGACTGATTGCCAGAGATCAGTGTACTACCTGTGTTTCCAACCTATGAGAAAGTTATAGCCCTATAATACACTATAGTAATGACTTACTCTTATAGAGATTCAAAAGTTACGATGGTTGAGAGTGAAGATTAAAATAAAGTTTGTTAACAGATATTATTTCACAACTCTACAAAATGATAGGTCATTAACTTGTTACCAAGTATTCCCCAAGCAATTAGGCATAGAGATTTTTTTAAACTCAAACATCACATTATAAATTTCAACTAATCTGAAGACATTTTGTTGTATTTTTTGGAAATTCTAAAGAAAGTACACATTACAGAAAAAAAAATAACTGATTCAGAATGAAAAATTGAAGTCAAACCATTATCATAATATATAATTTTTAAAACAGGAAAAATGGTCATACAGGACAAAGTAGAACTGCCTCATCTGGTTTCAAGGCTGCAAATCTTTATGGAAACAGACTGACACATCTTTCTCCCATAGTATTATTGGTGAGATAGAATTGCTGACCATTCTGTTACAGCTAAGGACCTAACTACGGAACTACAAGGTCAACTGAGTGGAAGAATTGTGCATCACTTTGCTAAATTTTCTCTTTATTAAATGTGAAGATAAATAACATAATTTTTTGTAAGATTGAGATTAAAACTTTGAGTAAATTCACATTAGGAAGGCATACACTTTATAGGGTTTATGTTTCTGCTAAAATTACTATTTGGTGTTTAAACTGATGCTACGGAAGTCTTCGTACCTGATCCCTCTGTGCTGCTTTGCTCCTTTGCTCTTAGGCCTCTCTGAATTTTCCTGGCAACTCATCCTAATTATCCACTCCCAACCTCTCTGCAGGGACAGAGTAAGGAGACAGGGAAAGTTAATGCTATGTGCACAGTCAACCAGTTAGTTTTCACTCGAAAACAACCCAGAATATTCACCATGCTGCCATCCTGATAACACCTCCAGGGTCAGCTTTGTGCCAAGTTTTCCCTTACAACTGAGAACAAAAACAACACTGCAACAGGCATTAACCATGGTGGACCTTAGCAGCAATGAAATATTCCTTGAAATCTACATTTCATCCCTCTACTGGCTGCCTAGTAGTAGCCTTGCATAATGTGATTGATAATTGAGAAATATTTTATAAAAATTGTGCATAAACAAGGCCTTGTGCATTGCATTTGATGTATTAATTTGATGTATATATTTTATTTATTATTTAATTACCATAATTGTAATTATTTTTAAAGCTTTTATTATGAATTGAGTGATAGTTTACATGGGGGGACATTGGTTTTGCATTCATTCTGTTGTGTTTTGTTTCATTGCAATGATTATAATCCCCTCCATCCATCATCATTTAACAGTATTTGCTTCTATTCCCTCTGTTTTCTTTTACTTTTTTGTGTACACAAAAACACTCAGAAATATATATATAATCATTTAAACACCCAAAGGGCACATTCTGCAAGCCTACATCCTGGCCACCAGCACATAGCCTTTCTCTTTCTATGAATCTAGAGTCCTCGGCTGCTCTATCTCTCCATGCCATAACCTTTGCCTCCATCTCTGCTGATGCTGCTTCTCTAGATAGGGTTCCAATTTCTTCTCATGCTCTTCTCTCCTGATGGTCCTAGGGGCCTCTGTTCCTGGAATGTAAGAATAACTTTGTTGTTGTTGTCAGGTGCCATCGAGTTGGAACCGAATCATAGTGACCCCATGCACAGCAGAACAAAACAATATCCAATCCTGGGCCAACCTCATTACTGCTGCCACACT
>NW_006409490.1:57525-58287 GCF_000296735.1 Chrysochloris asiatica | reverse complement strand
ACAATATGTCTGAAGTACAAGAGACGAAGTTTGGCCATCTTGGTCTCCAATGAGCACTCTGGCTGCACTTCTTCCAACACAGAGCTGTTGGTTCTATGGGCAGCCCGTGGCACTTTGAGTATTCTCCTCCAACAACATAACTGAAATGCATCAAAACATTTATGGTCTTCCTTAATCATTGTACTCGTTTGGGATATCAAAGATTTTGTCTGATGATTTTCGCATTCTGTTGGGTCACCTCTCTTTGGAATTGGCACAAATATGGATCTCTTCCAATCACTCGGCCATATAGTTGTCTTTCGAATTTCTTGGCAGACATGAGTGAGTGACTCCTGTGCTGCCTCACTTTCTTGAGAGATTTTAATTTTTGTTCCATAAATTCGTGGTGTCTTGTTCTTTGCCAATTCCTTCAATGCACCTTGGACTTCCTCCTTCAGTATTATTGGCTCTTTATCATATGCTTCCTCTTGAAACGGTTGAGCATTAATCATTTCCTTTTGCTACAGTGACTCTATTTATTACTTTCATCTTCTCTTGATGCTTTCTCCATCATTCAATAATTAGCCCAGAGGATCTTTCAATAATGAAATTCGAGGTTTGAATTTTTTCTTCAGTTCCCCCAGCTTGAGAAATTCTGAGTGAGTTCTTCCTTTTTTGTTTTCTGATTCCAGATCTTTGCATATTTTGTTGTAATATTTGGCTTTATGTTCTTGAGTTAATCTTTGAAATTTTCTGTTCAGCTCTTGGAACTCCTCATTTCTT
>NW_006409490.1:54289-55420 GCF_000296735.1 Chrysochloris asiatica | reverse complement strand
ACTGGGCAGTGTTGTTGTTGTTGTTATTGTGCACAGGATTTTTAGAGTTTGTACCAACTCGATGGCACCTAACAGCAATAACAACAATCCTTTAGCCCATGAATAATTTCACTCCCAGCTCCCAGTAATCATCAAAGATTGTTTATTTTATCAAAAAATCTGTTTTTTTAAAAAACTGTTTACAACATTGGTTTCATACAATATTTGTCCTTTTTTGATTGACTAATATCACTCAGTATCATGTCCTACAGGTTCAACCATGTTGTGAGTTTTTTCACATATTCATCATTAGTCTTCAGTAATTTGTAGTTTTCCATTGTGGGTATGTTCTAAATTTTGTTTAGCCATTCTTCTGTTGATGGGTATTGAGGTTGTTTCCATCTCTTTGATGTCTCTTGTAGGCAGCATATTGAGGATCCTGCTTTCTTATTGATTCCACATTTTATGTGTCTTGACTAGATCATTTAATCCATTTATATTCAGTTTAATTACCAATAGGTAAGAATTGATTGTTGTCAATTTTCTGTGTGTCTTTTTCTGTAGTGCTGCTGGATGATTTGTTTCACATAATTTTCTATGCTGAGTTCACTTTGTTTGTGGATTTTCTTGTCATTTTCATTTCTGTTGTGTTCATGTTTACTGAATCTTTTTTATTTTTCTCTTTTTTTAGTTTGATGTATAGCTGTATTGTTTGTTTGTTTGTTTTTTGAGGTTACTATGAAATATATTATTTTTCCTTGCTTAAAACACCTTGTTTTATCTTGAAATCTATTTGACTTCTTTCCATTTTGAAATTCTGTATCTGCACTATTCCCTCTTTTTGTTTTGTAGTTGATTTCATTATACATTGATATCTCTGGTTTCCTATGACAGGTCTTGTAAGTTTGTTTTACTTTAAATCTTTCTATATCTGAATTGATTTCTAGGTGGTGTTGCCATGTATGGTAATCTCAGGTTGTCATCTGCTGTTGTTAGTTCTCAGTCTAAAGAACACCCTTTATTATTTTTTGTAAAGTTAGTCTGATCATTACAAATTCTTTAATTTCTGTTTATCAAGAAATGTCCAAATATCACTGTCGCATTTGCGGGACAGCTTTTCTGTGCATATGATTCTTGGTTTGCAAACTTTTC
>NW_006409490.1:52809-53323 GCF_000296735.1 Chrysochloris asiatica | reverse complement strand
TCCAAAGAGCAGCTGGTGAGCTTGAACTGCCAATCTTGTAGTTCAAACTGCTTTACAATTTGGTGCATGAAACCACAGTTGTTGTTAAGTGCCGTCGAGTCGGTTCCGACCCATAACTACTCTGTATAGGGTTTCCAAGGAGACGCTGGTGAGCTTGTAACAGCCAACCTTGCAGTTCAAATGGCTTTGCAGTCTGGCACATTAACCCACAACACCACACCAGTGCATTTTTCTCTTTTTGGTAGTTTCAAAGATTTCCCCTAAGTGATAGGACTAAGTTATACTGCCCTTAGAAGTTCCTGCTATTCCACATCTTCACCAGAATCTTTCAATTTATTATTAAAACCTAAAGAATTCTTGGTAGTGCAGCACATTAAGCACTGGACTGTAAAGCACATTTCAGTCATTCTAACCAACCACCTACTCAGAGGAGAAAGATGAGGCTATCTGTTCTTGTAAAGATATGCAATCTTGGAAACCCTATGAAACAATTTACTCTGTCCTAGGAGCCCTG
>NW_006409490.1:47467-51922 GCF_000296735.1 Chrysochloris asiatica | reverse complement strand
CTGAAAGCAGAGAATATCAGAAAGATGTTTACCTGTGCTTTATTTACTACGCAAAGGCTTTTGATTGTGTCTATCATAACAAGCTATGGTCAACACTGCAAAGTATAAGTATTATGGAACACTTAATTGTGCTCAGGAGGAATATCTACCAGGACGAAGAGGCAGTTGTTTGAACAGGGCATGGGAACAATGAATGGTTTAAAATTAAGAAAGGTGTGCAACAAGGTTTTATTCTTTCACTATGCTTATTCGACCTGTATGCTGAGCAAATCACCCAAGAAGCAAGGTTATATGAAGAAAAGCATGGCATCAGGATTGGAGGAAGACTCATTAACAACTTGCAATATGCAGATTACAACCTTGCTTGCTGAAAGTGAAAAGGACTTGAAACATATACTGATGAAGATCAAAGAGCACAGCCTTCAGTATGGATTGCATCTCAATGGAAAGGAAACAAAAATCCACACCAGTGAACCAATAAACAACCTTCTTATCAACAGAGAAAAGATTCAGGTTGTGAAGGACTTCTTTCTTTTTGGATCAACTATCAATACTCATGGAAACAGAAGTCAAGAAATCAAACAATGCATTGCATTAGGCAAATCAGCTTCACAAGACCTTTTTAAAGTATTGAAGAGCAAGATGTCAACTTGGAGGGTTAAAGTGCACCTTACTCAAGCCATGGTATTTTCAATAACCTCATATGCATGCGAAAGCTGGACAGTGAATAAGGAAGACCGTAGAAGATTTGTTGCTTTTGAGTTATGGTGTTGGAGGAAAATATTGAAAGTGCCATGGGCTGCCAAAATATCCAATAGATCTCTTTTGCAGGAAGCACAGCCAGAGTGCTCCTTGGAGGCCAAATTTAATCTCTCATACTTCAGACATAGTTTCAGGAGGTAACAGTCACTGGAGAAGGATATCATGTTTGGTAAAGTGGATGGTCAGAGAAAAAGAGGAAGATCCCCAATGAGATGGATTTTTAAAGCAGCAGCATCGATGGAATCCAGCGTGGCAACAGAATTTAGGTTGGCCCAGGATCAGGCAGTTTTTAGTTATGCTGTGCATATGGTTGCTATGAGTTGATATCGACTCAATGGAACCTAACAACAACAACATCGTATGCATGTGAAAACTGGACAGTTCAATAAGGAAGATCATAGAAGAATTGACACTTTTCAGTTATTGTGTTGGATGAAAATATTGAAAGTACCATGGGTTGCTAAAAGAAACAGATCTGTGTTGGAAGAAGAGCAACCAGAGTGCTCCTTGGAGGCCAGGATGGCTAGACTCCATCTCTCATACTTCGGACATATTTCCAGGAGGGACCAGTTGCTGGAGAAAGATATCATGTTTGGTATGGTGAAGGGTCAGAGAAAAAAAGAAAGATCCCCAATGAGATGAATTGGCAAAGTGGCAGCATCAATGGGCTCAAACACGGCAATAATTGTGAAATTGTCCCTGGATCGGGCAGTGTTTCGTTCTGTTGTACATAGAGTCTCTTTGAGTTGGTACCTATATGGTGGTTCCTAACAACAACTGCAAAACATCCCTTGTGTGGTGCTGTAGGAGAAGCACTGGACTACCTCAGTAATCTACACTGGGAGGTCTGTATTTCAAACTCACCAGGTGCTACTTAGAAACCCTATACAGCATCGATATGAGTCAGAACCAGCTCTATATTACTTAACAACAAGCAAGAAACTCTGAGTTATTTCTACCAGCAGACATGTATGAGAATATTCCAACAACTTATTCACAATAGCAGAATAACAACTACTAAAAGTTCCATCAATATCAAAAAGAATAACAGTCTAAAAATGTACAGCATTGAAAATTAACAAAAAAATTGGTCCTAATCCCAAAACAATATTTAAACAAAAATGCACACAAAGGAGAAAAGCAATCAAGAGACCATTTTTCCCATCAATCATAAAATGCAAATAAGTTCATAGAGAGCTATATTTAATAAATTATATAGTGTTACAACCATGGGTAATTAAAATATTTGGGTGAATCTCATGAAAATGCCAGTGTTCTCAATCAAAAATGACCAAATAATGGCTATTTCATACAATTCAACCTAAGAGAAGGATATCAAAGATAATGGTAAATACAGAATTCAGGATCAATACAGAATTCGACAAAAACACAAACAACACAATCAAAACATAGACATATGAGTTTAATAGATATTTCACCATAAAGGATATACAAATAGCCAAGAATACAGGAAAAGATGTTTAACAACATTAACCATTAAAAAAATGAAAATGAAAACCACAATAAGGTATCAATTCACTCCCACTAAAATGGCTATTAAAAAAAAAAGAAGAAGAAAATGAAAGTAACAGTTGCTGGTGAGTATGTGGAGAAATTGGAACTTCCATCTGTTATTAAGGTAATTATAAAATGATATAGCAGTTGTGGAAACAGATGGCAACTCCAGTAGTTGAATAAAGCATTGGACCACAAGGTCAGTTTGAACCACTAGATTGGCAGTCAAAACTCATCAGGCACTCCTTGGAAACTCTGTACAGGATTGCTATGAGTCAGAATTGACCCAATGGCACTTATAAACAAAAAAAATAGTAGTTCAGTACTAATGTGGCACTATAGGGTGAGCATTAGAATGCTAACTTCATGGTCGTTGGTTTAGACCCACCAGCCATTCCTTGGGAATCCTATACAGAATTACTATGAGTCAGAACAGACTTGATGAACTTATCAACAACAACACCAACAAATTTGAACATCAGATTATCGTATTGCACAGGAATGCAAACCCTAGGTCTCTATGGGGCAGAAATACAAATAGAAGCTTGTATAACAATATTCTTTGTAGAACTATTCATTATACTCAAAGGAGGGTAGTATTTTGAATTAAGTCCAGTGAACTCTTTTTAAACATTTGACCTTCAAAACTTTAAGTCAAGATATGTTTGCTGTTTCCAGCCACTAACTCTATAATTTGTAATTTGTTACAGCAGCAAGAGGAAACCAATTCAGGGTATAGGTCCAAATTCAGGTGGATGATGAAGGGATCTTCTGGATGAAAGATTGGAAATGTAATCTATACATTACAAACATACTAAAGAAAGGTGGTCATTTTTCAGTGTCTGGATATAGTGTCTGGAAATGACTCATGTGATGTGTACAATTCCACTTTCGAATATCCTGGAGTCCCAAGCCACCCAAAGATGATACAATCACTAAAATAATGGAGTCCTACCAACCACTTTCCTCAAGGCTTCCTTAATGTCCTTGTTCCTCAGGCTGTATATAAATGGGTTGATCATTTGGAGAACCACAGTGTACATCACTGAGGCTACGACTGTCTTCATGGATGAGTTTGTAAATGCAGAACTGAAATAAATACCAAAGCCTGTTCCATAGAATAAGGCAACAACTGAGAGGTGAGACCCACAGGTAGAAAAAGCCTTATACTTGCCAATTGCTGATGACATTCTTAAAACAGAGGAGACAATTTTAATATAAGAGAATATGATTCCTGAGAGGGAAACACCACCACAAACAGCAACCACAAAATACACTAGGATGTAATTGATGAGAGTATCAGAACAGGCAAGGTTGAGAATCTGGGCAAGATCACAGAAGAAGTGATGAATTTCCAGATCTGTGCAAAAGGACAGGCGCAACACCATCAGGCTGTGGAGCAGAGCATTCACAATGCTAATTAACAAGGAGAGTAGGGAGAGCAAGCCACAGAGGTGGGGATTCATGATGATACTGTATCTCAGTGGATGGCAAATGGCCACATAACGGTCAAAGGCCATTATAGCAAGGAGAAAATTTTCCAAAACAACAAAAATAATGACAAAGCAGGTCTGGGTGAGGCATCCTGTGTAAGTGATGCTCTTATTCTGTGCTTGGAGGTTCAACAGCATCTTTGGAATTGCGGTTGTGCTGAGGCCAATGTCAGTGAAGGAGAGATTGGAAAGAAAGAAATACATGGCGGTGTGGAGGTGAGAGTCAGAGCTGACAGCCAGGATAATGAGGTTTCCCAAGAAGGTGACCAGATATATGAACAGAAACAGGCCAAACAAGAGGGACTGCAGTTCTGGATCATCTGTCAGTCCCAGAAAAAGAAATTCTGAAACAACTGTTTGGTTTCTGGATTCCATATGGTTGGTGAACCTGATGGGAAAAATGGGCTGACAGATAGTCAAATGTGTAAGTCCTGAACACCCAGCATCTAGTTAGCAATGGAAGACTTGGGGCCCCCTTCAGACTAATTGATGATACACTACAAAATGAGGAGTAGCAATTTATGTTTCAACAAGGCTTCTAAGTAATTCTCATGTATGTGGAAGTTTGAAACTAACTGCTTCAGAAAATCTGCTTGTATCTACATTATGAACCTAAGTAAATATTCAAGCCTTTTCCTTCACTTATACTTTCAGTTCATTCATCTTCTATCTATTCTTCTCCTCC
>NW_006409490.1:46137-47367 GCF_000296735.1 Chrysochloris asiatica | reverse complement strand
CATATGGCAATCCCAGTAGCTAAATAAAGCATTGGACCTCAAGGTCAATTTGAACCACAAGGTTGGTGGTTGAAACTCATCAGGGACTCCTTGGAAACTCTGTACAGGATTGCCCAAAGTCAGAATTGACCCAATAGCACTTAACAACAAAAAAACAGTAGTTGAGTACTAGTGTGGCACCATATGGTAAGCATTAGAATGCTAAGTTAATGGTCGGTGGTTCAGGCCCACCAGCCATTTCTTGGTAATACTATACAGAATTGCTATGAGTCAGAACAGACTTGATGAATTTATCAACAACAATATCAACAACTTTGAACATTGAATTACCGTATGACACAGGAATCCAAATCCTGGGTATGTATCAAAAAGAATTGATGGGGTAGGAATACAAACAGAAGCCCATATAACAATATTCTTTGTAGAACTAGTCATAATATTCAAGGGAGGGTAGTATTTTGACTTTAGTCCAGAGAACTCTTTTTAAACATTTGACCTTCAAAATTTAAGACAAGATATGGTTGTTGTTTCCAGGCACTAATTCCATAATTTGTAATTTGTTACAGCATCAAGAGGAAACCAATTCAGGGCATAGAACCAAATTCAGGCTGATGCTGAAGGGATCTTCTGGATGAAAAATTGGAAATGCAATCTCTACATTACAAGCATACTAAGGAAAGGGGTCATTTTTCAGTGTCTAGATGTAGTGTTTTGAAATGATTCATGTGGTGTCTACAATTTCACTTTGGCATAGCCTAGAATCCCAAGCCCCCTAAAGATGATACAATCACTAAAATAATAGAGTCCTACTAACAACTTTCCTCAAGGCTTCCTTCATGTCCTTGTTCCTCAGGCTGTAAATAAATGGGTTGATCATTTGGGGAACCACAGTGTACATCACTGAGGCTACAACTATCTTTCTGGGTGAGTTTGTAAATGCAGAACTGAGATTAACACCAAAGCCTGTTCCATAGAATAAGGCAACAACTGAGAGGTGAGACCCACAGGTAGAAAAAGCCTTATACTTTCCACCTGCTGATGACATTCTTAAAACAGAGGAGACAATTTTAATATAAGAGAATATGATTCCTGAGAGGGGAACACCTCCACAAACAGCAACCACAAAATACACTAGGATGTCATTGATGATAGTATCAGAACAGGCAAGGTTGAGAATCTGGGCAAGATCACAGAAGAAGTGGGGAATTTCCAGATCTGTGCAAAAGGACA
>NW_006409490.1:43796-45321 GCF_000296735.1 Chrysochloris asiatica | reverse complement strand
TACTGAATTAGTTAATACTAACCCTCATCAGTACATGAGAGTCCTGGTGTGGCGCTGTGGGTTAATACGCTAGACTGCAGAGTCAGTTTAAACTGCATGGTTGGTGGTTCAAGCTCACCAGCCGCTCCTTGGACACCCTCTAGAGGTTCACTATGGTTTGGAACTGACTCAACAGTACTTAACAACAACAACAACAACCCTCATCAGTATAGGAGTACACTTACATAAAGTAGTATTATGTCATAGACACAAAATGTCCTGTGAGTGCAGAACAGATCATTCATTTGAACTCAGATTATCTGGCTGCTGAGCTGATTTCCTTTACTTCTCTCTATTAACAGAGAGGCAATTAACATATTTAAATAGGCATTCAGATTTCATAATTTTACTTAAAATGTTTTAATATCTTCTTCCGAATATAGTCTTTTCTTCTGGGTATTTCCATCTCTACCCATGAAGCTAATATGTAGTAGGGAGAGACCAATCAACCAGGTTCACACACTGGATCTGAGGTCAAGTTTAGAACATGTTATCAATTATTCTGAAGTTCAGAGGATTTCCTCATGGAAACATGACATTTCTGCCTAAGTGACTGCTTCTAGGTATATACATGGATAATAGTCTTTGTTCTCCTAACTATGTGGGTAAAATGTCATTCCTCTGATATGATAGGTCACAAATCATTTGTAGAAAGCTTATTTCACCTGAGAGGATATTCAAATACCCACCAAGACCTCCAGTTGATTCCAATGCACAGTGACACTCTAGTGCAGAGGGACATCCCACATAGTTTCTAAGACCACAGATATTTATAGACACAAGGGCCACATCATTCTTCAGTGCAGCCACTCATGGGTTTGCTCAGCAGCCAAGAACTGTAACTACTGCACCATTAGGGTTGCTTTCATGAATCGCTGGGATATGCAAATCAAATCACTTCATCTGTAAATGGCAAGGATAAAATGATAAGTTAAAAATAAAACAGGAAAACAATAGATGTTGGAGAGGATGCAGAGAAACTGGAAATCATCTATTCCTGTGGAAATGCAAAATGATACAATTGAGGTGGAAAACAATTTTGTGGCTCTTCAAAAGTTTGAAAATGAGACTACCATGTGACCTAGCAACCCCAATCCTACATAAATACCCAGGAGAAACAAAATCAGGAATGCAAACAGAAACTGGTATACCAGTTACAGCACTTACCACAATAAGTGGAATTGATGGAAATGTACAAGTGATGAACAGATAAATACAATACGATATATACATACAATGGAATACTCTGTTGCCATAGAGTTACTTCTGACTCACAGATCATATAGGACAGAGCAGAATCACCTGACAGAGTTTCCAGGGCTGTAATCTTTGAGAGGCAAACTGTCACATCTTTCTCTCATTGAAGCAGTTGGGGGTTAGAATTTCTATTCTTACAGTTAATAAGTTAATGATTGCGGCAAAAAGACAACTTTTGGATGAATTTAAAGAAATTATTGTGAGTAAAATAAGTCAGTCGTAAAAGAAC
>NW_006409490.1:37955-43291 GCF_000296735.1 Chrysochloris asiatica | reverse complement strand
GGTTGGTGGTTCAAGTTCACCAGCCCTCCTTGGAAACCATCTAGAGGGTCTCTGTGGGTTGGAACTGACTCAGCAGTACTTAACAATAACAACAACAACAACCCTCATCAGTACAGGAGTACACTTGGGAAAAGTAGTATTATGTCATAGACACAAAATGTCCAGTGAGTGCAGAACAGATCATTCATTTGAACTCACATTATCTGGCTGCTGAGCTGAATTTCTTTACTTCTCTCTCTTAACAGAGAGGCAATTAACATATTTAAATAGGCATTCAGATTTCATAATTTTACTTAAAATGTTTTAAAATCTTTTACTGAATATAGTCTTTTTTTCTGCATGTAGTATTTCCATCTCTACCCATGAAGCTAATATGTAGGAGGGGGAGACCATTCAGCCAGCTTCACACTCTGGATCTGAGGTCAAGTTTAGAACATGTTATCTATTAATCTGTAGTTCAGAAAATTTCCTCATGGAAACATGATGTTTCTGCCTTAGTGACTGATAATAGTATTTGTTCTCCTGATTATGTGGGTAAAATGTAACTCCCCTGATAGGGTAGGTCACAAATCATTTTTAGAAAGCCTATTTCACCTGAGACGATATTCAAATACCCAATAAGACCTCCAGTTGATTCCAATGCACAGTGACACTCTAGTGCAGAGGGACATCCCACATAGCTTCTAAGACCACAGATATTTATAGACACAAGGGCCACATCATTCTTCAGTGGAGCCACTCATGGGTTTGCTTAGCAGCCAGGAACTGTAACTACTGCACCATTAGGGTTGCTTTCATTAACCATTGGGATATGCAAATCAAATCACTTCATCCCTAGAATGGCAAAGATAAAATGATAAGTTAAAAATAAAACTAGAAAACAGTAGATGTTGGAGAGGATGTAGAGAAACTGGAAATCATCTATTCCTGTGCAAATGCAAAATGATACAATTGAGGTGGAAAACAATTTGGTGATTCTTCAAAAGGTTGAAAATGAGACTACCATGTGACCTAGCAATCCCAATCCTACATAAATACCCAGGAGAAACAAAATCAGGAATGCAAACAGAAACTGGTACACCACAATAAGTGGAATTGATGGAAATGTACAAGTGAGGAACAGATAAATACAATACGATATATACATACAATGGAATACTCTGTTGCCATAGAGTTAATTCTGACTCACAGATCATATAGGACAAAGCAAAATCACCTGACAGAGTTTCCAGGGCTGTAATCTTTGTGAGGCAAACTGTCACATCTTTCTCTCATTGATGCAGTTGGGGATTAGAATTTCTATTCTTACAGTTAATAAGTTAATGATTGCGGCAAAAAGACAACTTTTGGATGAACTTAAAGAAATTATTGTGAGTAAAATAAGTCAGTCGTAAAAGAACAAATACTGTATGATGTCACTTAAATAAAACATCTAGTACTTGTATATAGAAACTAAAGCTTATTATTTTTGCTTAATGGATATTGAATGTATGCTTCTGGTTGTGGGATAATTTGTAAAAAGATAGTGAGAATGGATAAGATCTTGAAGAATGTAATCTGTGTCATGGAAGTGTAAATGTAGAAATTCTTGAATCATCATTTTTTTTTCTATTTTTTCACCATAATAAAACATTAAAGGTAAAATAGCGATACAGAAATGTAGTAATGTTAAAAATAAATAGGTGGAGAGCAGATTTTCTAGTGCTTAGTCTACAAGACCCTTAAAATAACATGTCTTATTGTGATTTTGTGTGTTATGAACAATAGCGTTTGGAATCTTTTAATTTCCAGGACAGAAGTGATGAGTGGGACAATTGAAGGAAGACAAAATGAAAAGGCATTCCTTGAATTGTTGTTGTTAATTTCCAACTCCTAAATATTCTTTGCATAACAGAACAATTCCTGGCCTGAGCCCACACCATCCTCACAATTATGTTTAAGCCCATTGTTGCTGCCACTGTGCCCATCTATCTCACTGAGGGTCTTCCACTTTTTTTGGTAACCCTTAACTCTAGCAGACATAATGTTCTTTTCCAAGGACTCCTGAGAGTTCCAAGGGAGAAACAAAGGAGAATTTTGGTAACTTCAAATTTCAGGGAAGATTTTATTGAGTCTCCTACTGGGAATCTTGCTGAAGTTGAGAAACAGAAGGGAGAAACTTCCTAAATATACATCAATGATATCAATATTCATTTAGCATGGAGAGATGAAATATGTAGCAATGGAAATTAATAAATTATTTCCAGATGATTCAACACACAAAACAAAAATCTAGCAGGGACAAAATATTTTATGGCAAGAAGTCTACAGTATAAATTTTTGAAAAATATTTTTAAACCTACACAAGTATGTTCCCCTTTACAGGGTCATTATGAGTTGGCATTTACCTGACAGCACTTAACAACCATCACAAGAGACTCCGCAGGAAGCTCTATCAATATCCACATCTCACCTTCATGGCTGTAGTTATTTATTTTCATTACAACAACATAGAGCAGGTATATTTGAAACTCCCCGTATAATTCAGTTGGCATAATATTAAACTAGTTTTTCATGCCCTGCACTAAGTACTACCTTAACCTGATAGACATAATGCTGCTGCACGTTTTCCTACATGTAGTACTATTCTTCCATAAGATTGCATTGATTTACATTTTAAAACCCTTTTATATAAACAGCATCATACTGTATATGTAATTTTATATTTGGTTCTCTTAAAACATTTCAAATATAAACATGAATACATTTTGTTCTATATCATTAATTTTAACTTCAATAGAATATTTCATTGTATTATTTCACCACAATTGATTTCTTCATTCCCTGTCTGATAGTTATTGCAGTTATTAAGTTATTAACTTCTATCTATCTATCTATCTATCTATCTATCTATCTATCTATCTATCTATCTATCTATCTATCTATCTCCCTGTCTGTCTGTCTATCTATCTAAGGCTTTCAACGTATATGTATATGGAGTTCTGGTGGTACTGTGGTTTATGCACTGATAAGATAACCACAAGGTTGGTGGTTCATAATAACCACTGACTCCATAGGAGAAATAAAAGGCAGTCTGATTCTGTAAGGATTTCTAGTCCCAGAACCCCTATAAAAGGTTGTTGTGAGTCAGAATCAACTTGATTAAATTTAGTATTTGTTTTCTTCTTTTATTTTCTACATATCTCTTCTTTCAGTATATTGTTGTTGTCATTGCTAAGTGCCACTTAACAACTACATGTGTATGTAGTCAGGAAAGACAGAGAGATCCAAGTGAGGCACCAGACTCCTGGACATAACAAGTACATATCTATAGATAGATATAGAGGTATATATAGATACAGATATAGATGTATATATACATATGTATCTATGTATATGTGGAATCCATGTGTGGCACTGTGGGTTAATGCGTTGGACTGTGAAGCCAGTTTTAACCACCACCTGCTGCTCCTTAGACACCCTGTACATGTGCAGGGTCATTATGTTTTGCAACCAATTTGACAGCACTAAAACACAACAACAATATATGGAATATATCCATATATGGATTTGCTAAGTGTGTATATATATATATTTAGTGCTCTGGTAGCATAGTGGTTATGGATCAGACTGCAAACCTCAAAGTGAGCAGTTCAAAACTACCAGGTTTTCAGAGGGAGAGAGATGAGGTGGCTTTCTGCTCCCGTAAAGATTTATAGCCTAGGAAACTCTGTACAGGGTCGTAAACAACTCTAAAGCATGTAACAACACACACACACACATATATATACATATATACATACACACACACAGTTGTTAAGTGCTGTTGAGTATAGGGTTTCTCAGTAGTAGCTGGTGGGTTTGAACTGCCAACCTTGTGGTTCACAGTCCAATTATGTCCCTACAACATCACAGCAGGAGTCCTTCCAGTTGGTGCCACCTCACAGTGACCCTGCATAGGGTTTTAAAGGTTTTACATCTTTGCTGGGAACAGAAACTCTCATTCGTCTCCCACAGAGCAGCTGGTGAGCTGGAAGCACAGACCTTGTGGTCGGCAGTCCAGAGATTATCTGAGGAGCCACTGTGCTCCCCGTATATATTTATTGTTGTTGTTAGTGCTGTCGAGTCGATTCCAATCCATAAAGACCCTGGATAGGTTTCCCAAGGAGAGGCTGGTGAGCTTGAACCACCAACCTTGCAGTTCAAATATCTATGCAGTCAGACACATTAATCCACAGTGCTAACCTAGGACTCCCATATGTATTTACATACAAGACAAGAGTCTCGGTGTGGTGCTGCGGGATAATGCACTGGATCACAAGATCTTTTGGAACTGCAAGGTTGGCAGTCCTTCAAACTCACTAGCTGCTCCTTGGAAACCCTATGCAGGGTGGCTATGAGTCAGAAATGAATTGATGACACTTATCAACAACAAGAACAATATCCAGAGACAGACAGAGATACAGAGAACATGAAACCACACATGCCATATACTATCATATCCAAGATGCTGTTGCTTCTGAGAAGCAGAAATGACAACAGAGGATTACAAACAAAAGGAATGTTTCTATAAACATTATGTTGTCAATAAAAAAAAAGAACAAATATTCAAATCATTATAACAGAACATCAACAACTGTTAATTCTAGACAGATGTAAATGGTTGCCTTTTTATTACACTATCTGTACGTTTCTATTTTAAGTAATTAATAATTTTATAAAGAGAAGCATATAACTTACATAGGCAGCCTGGTAACTGTGTCTAGGTCTCCACTGCCTTCTCCAGAGCCTACAAAATCTGACTTAAGGACTAACACCAATGCTTACCTTAAAGAATGATCTATCAAGAATCAAGGATAAGGAAACAAAGCAAAATTTACCAACTGTCCTTTCAACACTAACATAAGAAAATGTCAGAGAAATTTATAACAGTCATTATGTTTGAGAAGGGGCAGATCCATGCTCAGGAAATGCTCAGATTAATGTGCTGGACTCTAAGGTCCATTTAAACTGCAAGGCCAGTGGTTCAAGCTTACCAACTACTCCTTGGAAACCCTACATGGGTTCCTATGCATCAAAACGAACTCAATTGAACTTAACAGTAACAACAATTGTAGAAGCAGAGTGGCAGTCAATTTGAATAAGACTTGTTTGATATTGGTGCAAAGATAATTGGAAATATGTCAGGAAGATAAGAGACAGACAGGAGTGTATGGTTGACTTGATTCTAATAATTTTATGTATTTACTCTCTTCACAGTTTCTTCTGGCTGAAGTTGTGCTGAAACACCTTTGTTCACTTCAAACATTAATTTAAGGCCTTCTAGGTTACCTGGTTATTGTCACTGAGGAATGATG
>NW_006409490.1:37123-37588 GCF_000296735.1 Chrysochloris asiatica | reverse complement strand
TCTAAAGAACATTCTGATCATACTTCTTCCAAATCAAAATTGTTTGTTCTTCTTGGAGTCCATGTTGTTGCTGTTAAGTGCCATGGAGTCAGTTCAGACTCATAGCAACCCTGTATAGTGTTTCCAAGGAACAGCTGGTGTATTTGAACCCTCAACCTTGTGGTTAGCAGCAAAGTGCTTACGCTACAGTACCACCACAGTAATTTTAACATTCTTTTCCAACACTATAATTCAAATGTATCAATTCTTCTACAGTCTTCCTTATTCATTGTTCAACTTCCATATGCATATGAAGCTATTAAAAATATAATTCATGGCTTGGGTAAGGTGTGCTTTAGTCCTCAAATTGATATCTTTTTTCTTGAATACTTTAAAGAGATCTTGTCCAAGAGATTTGTCTAGTGTACTATGTACTTTGATTTCTTGACTTGTGCTTCCATGAGTGTTGATGGGGGATATGTCTTT
>NW_006409490.1:32159-33133 GCF_000296735.1 Chrysochloris asiatica | reverse complement strand
TGAAAGTGCCATGGGCTGCCAAAAGAACCTATAGATCTGTTTTTTAAGAAGTGCAGCCAGAGTGCTCATTAGAGACCAAGATGGCCAAACTTTGTCTCTCATGTTTTGGACATATTGTCAGGAGGGAACAGTCACTGGAGAAGGATATCATGCTTGGTAAGATGGAGCGTCAGAGAAAAAGAGGAAGACCCACAATGAGATGGATTGGCCAGGTGGCATCACTGATGGTGTCAAGTGTGGCAGCGGTAATGAGGTTGGCCCAGGATCAGACATTGTTTCATTCTACTGTGCATGGGGTCGCTATGAGTCAGTTCTGACTCGATAGCACCTGACAACAACAACAACAATATGGACAATAATGCGAAGTACAAGTATTCCAGAACACTTAATCGTGCTCATGAGAAATCTGTACATGAACCAAGAGACAGTTTTTCAAACAGAACATGGGAACACTGAATGGTTTAATATTAAGAAAGGTGTGTGATAGGGATGTAGTTGTTCACCATATTCAATTCAACCACTATGCTGGGCAAATAACCAGAGAAGCTAAGTTACATGAAGGAAAACATGGCTTCAGGATTGGAGAAAGACTTATTAGCAACCTGAGATATGCAGATGATGCAACGTTGCTTACTGAAAGTGAGAAGGACTTAAAATACTGATGAAGATCAAAGAGAACACCTTTAGTATAGATTGTATCTCAATGTAAAGAAAACAAAAATCCTCATCACTAGATAAATAAACAACATTGTTATCAACAAAGAAATGTTTGAAGTAGTCAAGGACTTAATTCTCCTTGGATCAACCACAAACACTCATGGAAGCAGCTGTTAAGAAATCAAGTGACATATTACATTAGACAAATCTGCTGCACAAGTCCTTTTAAAGTGTTGAAAAGCAAAGATGTCATCTTGAGGAGTAAGGTGTGCCTGGTCCTAGCCATAATGTTTCCCATAACCTCATATGTATGTGAG
>NW_006409490.1:20458-20988 GCF_000296735.1 Chrysochloris asiatica | reverse complement strand
GCTTAATGTAAGTATGTCTTTATTGTCCTAACTCTCTTTCAGTCACTTCTGCCCTCCTCTCCTTGTTGATAGGTTCTGTCGAGTCAATTACAACCCCGAGCGACCCTGTATAGAGTCTCCGAGGAAAGGCTGGTGAGCTTGAACCACTGACCCTGCAGTTCAGAAAGCTCTCAGTATGGCGCCCCAACCCACAGAGCCACACTGGGAATCCTGCCAAACCAGTGTAAAAAGGCCTACCAAAAAAGACGCCTCAGCTGAGCGCGCAGGTTCCTGGGCGGGCTTGGGTTGTGCGCAATCAGTCAGGCAGTGCGTGGCTAGAGGTTGCTCCTGTAGGCAGGGCAGTGTTCACGCCAGGTCCTGAAAGCAGTGTGGAGCCCATGGGGGGTTTGGGTGGCCTGTGTGTGGCTCTAGCTTGTTATGGAATGTGGGCAACATCATCGGGTTGTTGTATGCATTCCAAAGGTTAGGGCACGCTCTGGTGTGTGCTCGTGGTCCAGTTTGGTCAGGGTCTGGGAAGGTAGGGGTAAAGG
>NW_006409490.1:18239-19132 GCF_000296735.1 Chrysochloris asiatica | reverse complement strand
GCCTACAAAGAATGACAAAAGGACTAATACCAATGCTTACCTTAAAGAATATTCTACCAAGAACCAGGGATAAGGAAACAAAGCAAAATTTACCACCTTTACATTCTACACTAACATAAGAAAATGTCAGAGAAATTTGTAACAGTCATTATGTTTGAGTCTCTGCTTAGGTTAATGTTTTGAAATGTAAGTTCAGTTTACCCTGCAAGGTCAGTGGTTCATGCTTTTCACTGACTGCTTGGAAAGTCTATATGGGTTGCTATGAGTTAGAACCAACTCAATAGCACTTAACAGCAACAACAATTGTAGAAGCAGAGTGGCAGTCAATTTGAATAAGACTTGTTTGATATTGGTACAAAGATAATTGGAAATATGTCAGGAAGATAGGAGACAGTTAGGCAGGAATATATGGTTGACTTGATTCTAATACTTTTATGTATTACTCTCTTCATAATATCTTCTGGCTGAAGTTGTGCTGAAACACCTATGTTCATTCAAACATTAATTTAAGGCCTTCTAAGCTACCTGGTTATTATCACTGAGGAATGATGCTCAACATCTTCCCTGTAGGTTGGGTGTCGTAGCTGGAAAAACTGTCTACAGGAAAGGCAGAGGGACCCAAGTGAGGCACCAGACTCCAGACCATGAAGATCTTCTTTGGGTAGAGTTTCATATGTGCTGCTTCTTGAGTGGAAAGGAACTGTTGAAAACAGTTGTCAAAGGCAGATTATTTACAGGCTTTAAATCCCTGGGGATTGAATATCCAAAGTTCCTCATTAAGCAAACACTTTTGTTGTTATTCAGATCCCAGGGAATTGCAAATCCTAAAAGACTAAGACAATAGTAGATGAAAATTCTGTATGACTGGTTACCAGACCTTTTTTTTTTAGGTA
>NW_006409490.1:17319-18139 GCF_000296735.1 Chrysochloris asiatica | reverse complement strand
GCCTACAAAGAATGACAAAAGGACTAATACCAATGCTTACCTTAAAGAATATTCTACCAAGAACCAGGGATAAGGAAACAAAGCAAAATTTACCAACTTTACATTCAACACTAACATAAGAAAATGTCAGAGAAATGTGTAACAGTCATTATGTTTGAGTCTCTGCTTAGGTTAATGTTTTGAAATGTAAGTTCCGTTTACCCTGCAAGGTCAGTGGTTCACGCTTTTCACTGACTGCTTGGAAAGCCTATATGGGTTGCTATGAGTTAGAACCAACTCAATAGCACTTAACAGCAACAACAATTGTAGAAGCAGAGTGGCAGTCATTTGAATAAGACTTGTTTGATATTGGTACAAAGATAATTGGAAATATGTCAGGAAGATAGGAGACAGTTAGGCAGGAGTGTATGGTTGACTTGATTCTAATACTTTTATGTATTACTCTCTTCATAGTTTCTTCTGGCTGAAGTTGTGCTGAAACACCTATGTTCATTCAAACATTAATTTAAGGCCTTCTAAGCTACCTGGTTATTGTCACTGAGGAATGATGCTCAACATCTTCCCTGTAGGTTGGGTGTCGTAGCTGGAAAAACTGTCCACAGGAAAGGCAGAGGGACCCAAGTGAGGTACCAGACTCCAGACCATGAAGATCATCTTTGGGTAGAGTTTCATGTGTGCTGCTTCTTGAGTGGAAAGGAACTGTTGAAAACAGTTGTCAAAGGCAGATGATGTGCAGGCTTTAAATCCCTGGGGATTGAATATCCAAAGTTCCTCATTAAGCAAACACTTTTGTTGTCATTCAGATCCCAGGGAATTGCAA
>NW_006409490.1:14682-15887 GCF_000296735.1 Chrysochloris asiatica | reverse complement strand
TACCTAAGTAAAAACATGGTGATTTCAAAAAATTGGTCCTGGGTTATAAAGGAAGGAAAAATGATTACAGTAAAATCATTGATTCTATGAAGTCATAGAAGAGAGTTTTAGAGAAATAGGCAAAAGCTTTCAATGGACACAAATATTTAAAGATACTTATTTTTGCTAAGTGCAATCAAGATGTTTCCAACCTTTAGAGACCCTGTATAGAGATTCTGAGGAGCAGTTGGTGAACTTAAATGACTGACCTTGCCAGTTCAAGTTGACGTTGGAGTCTAACACATTAATCCACAGTCCCACGGCAGGATTCCACCTCTGGTCTGTCACTTTGTTCTACTGCTGTGGCTTTTGAGTTGCTGTGATTCTGAAAACTATTATGTTGTTGTTAAGTGTTGTCAATTTTATTCCAACCCATAGCGACCCTATACAGTTTTTCTGGAGCTGTAAATCTTTACGTGAGCAGAATGACTCATCTTTCTTCCGTGGAATAGCTGGTACTTTTGAATTTTTTTACTTTAAGGTTCATAGCCCAATCCATAAACACTATGACACCAGAGCTCCTTAATGGCCTTGGTGAGGGAAATGATGCTGGAGATCACATGATAGAATTCTTCAAAATCAATGATTTGTTCATTTCAAATCCCTATTTAAACTGCATAAGAGATGATTGTTCACATGGACCTCACCAGATATAATACACAGAAATCAAAGTGACTACATCTATGGCAAGTGAAGGTGGAGAAGCTCCCTATCATCAGCCAAAAGAAGGCCAGGGGTAGATTACTCACATGAAAATTCAGACTAAAGCTAAAGAAAATGAAAACAAATCAATATGAGCCTCAATTACTCACATGAAAATTTTATACTGAGAAGCATATAACAGACCGTCAATTACTCACATGAAAATTCAGACTAAAGCTAAAGAAAATGAAAACAAATCAATATGAGCCTAAATCTGACCTTGAGTATATCCTACCTAAATTTAGAGAACATTTGAAGAATAGATTTGATACATTAACCACTAAAGACCAAAGACCTGAAGAGTTGTGGGATAACATCAAAAACATCATATAGGAAGATAGCAAAAAGTCATTAATAAGACAATAAAGAAGGAAAAGGTGAAAATGGATGTCAGAAGAAACACTAAAACTTGCTCTACAGTGTAGAGATGCTAAAGCAAATGGAAGAATAGAGAGGTACAAGAG
>NW_006409490.1:13093-14042 GCF_000296735.1 Chrysochloris asiatica | reverse complement strand
TTATTTTATCAAAAAACACTTTAAAAAAAAAACTTTTTAAAACATTGGTCTCATACAATGTTTGTCCTTTTTTGATTGACTAATTTCACTCAGCATCATGTCCTACAGGTTCAACCATGTTGTGAGTTTTTTCACATATTCATCATTATTCTTCAGTAATTTGTAGTTTCCCATTGTGGATATGTACTAAATTTTGTTTAGCCATTCTTCTGTTAATGGGTTTTGAGTTTGTTTCCATCTGTTTGATGTCTCTTGTAGGCAGCATATTGAGGATCCTGTTATCTTATGGATTCTACTTTTTATGTGTCTTGACTAGATCATTTAATCCATTTACATTCAGTTTAATTACCAATAGGTGTGAATTGATTGTTGTCATTTTTCTGTGTGTGTTTTTCTCTAGTGCTGCTGGATGATTTGTTACACATAATTTTCTATGCTGAGTTCACTTGGTGTATTTTCTTGTCATTTTCATTTCTGTTGTGTTCATGTTTACTGGATCTTTTTTCTTTTTTTCTTTTTTTTATTTTGATGTATAGGTGTATTGTTTTTCTTTGAGGTTATTCTGCAATATATTATTTTTTCCCTGCTTAAAACAACTTGTTTTGTCTTGAAATCTACTTGACTTCTTTCCACTATGAAATTCTGTATATGCACTATTCCCTCTTTTTGTTTTGTAGTTGATTTCATTATGCATTGATATATCTGTTTTCCTGGGATCAGTCTTGTAGGTTTGTTTTACTTTAAATCTTTCTATGTCTGGATTGAGATCTAGATGGTGTTGCCATGTATGGTAATCTCAGGTTGTCATCTGCTGTTGTTAATTCTCAGTCTAAAGAACACCCTTTACCATTTTTTGTAAAGTTAGTCTGATCATTACAAATTCTTTAATTTCTGTTTATCAAGAAATGTCCAAATATCACTGTCGCATTTGAGGGACCTCTTTGCTGTG
>NW_006409490.1:10356-11149 GCF_000296735.1 Chrysochloris asiatica | reverse complement strand
GCTTTCATCCTAAGCTATTATGTCTTAAAATATTTCAAAGGTTAATAAAGAGAAAACTATAGACACAGGTATACAGCCTGTAGAGTTGGTCTGGTTCTCTAACTTCCTCACTCTGAGTTCCAAGTAAAAATATGTACCCTAAAAAGAAATGTAAAGCGATAGGCAAGGAGAAGCCAACAAACACATCTATCCTTGATCAAATAAATAGACAATTTTAGAAAATTCTATAAAATTCATCAAAACTTAGCAAGGATGCATTTCTGTTTAAGATAGAAAAAGTCCCTGGAAATGCAGGGTCAGAGAAGGTGATTAGCATGCTAAAGTATTGAACCAAAAGTACAAGAAGTTGACAAACAACCAGAGACATCTTTCATGTAACAAACTCAATTTTATCTTCCACATGTACTCACCTCACAGATGTCCCCACATATACTGGTAGATACAGACCTATGCCTATTTGCCAAAATAAGCTAGGGAAATCAAATGCTCTGACTGCCAGCATTAAGAAATGAGATTCAGTTCAACCCTCAAGTTTGAAGGATAAGAATGGAATCTCTGAACTTAAGAAGCACAGAAGACAAAAAAAGACTAAGTTCCTTCCTCTGGAAAATGATGGGACAAGATTTAAATATACGAGCTTCTAACTTGGGTAATCCTATTGAATGGGTGGTCATAGGCAGACTATTTGCAGTCTCTGCGGCCCTTGACTTTTCAATATCCAAAGCTCCTCATTAATCAAACTCTATTACTATTGTTATGATCCCAGAGAAATACAAATCTTTGAGGAGTTAAC
>NW_006409490.1:9764-10256 GCF_000296735.1 Chrysochloris asiatica | reverse complement strand
TATAAAATGATACAGCTGTTATGGAAACATATGGCAACCAAAGTATTTGAATAAATCATTGGATCGCATGGTCAGTTTGAACAACTAGGTTGGCGATTGAAACTCATAAGCCACTCCTTGGAAACTCTGTACAGGATTGCTATGAGTCAGAATTGACACAATGGCACTTAACAACAAAAAATACTAGCTGAGTACTAATGAGACACTATGTTGTTGTCAGGTGCCATCGAGTCGGAACCAACTCATAGAGACCCAATGCACAGCAGAACGAAACAATGTCTGATCCCGGGCCAACCTCACTACCTCCGCCACACTTGACGCCATCAATGATGTCACCTGGCTGATCCATCTCGTTGGGGGTCTTCCTCTATTTCTCTGACCCTACACCTCACCCAGCATGACATCCTTCTCGAGCGACTGTTCTCTCCGGACAATGTTTCCAAAGTAGGAGAGACGAAGCTGAGCCATCCTGGCCTCCAAGGAGCACTCTGG
>NW_006409490.1:6424-7460 GCF_000296735.1 Chrysochloris asiatica | reverse complement strand
GTTATCTATTAATCTGAAGTTCAGAGGATTTCCTCATGGAAACATGACATTTCTGCCTTAGTGACTGATTCTAGGCAAATACATGGATAATAGAATTTTTTCTAATAATCATGTGAGTAAAATGTAATTCGCCTGATATGGTAGGTCACAAATCATTTGTAGAAAACTTATTTCACCTGAGAGGATATTCAAATACCCAGCAAGACCTCCAGTTGATTCCAATGCACAGTGACACTATAGGGCAGAGGGGACATCCCGCATAGCTTCTGAGACTACAGATATTTATAGAAACAAGAGCCACATCATTCTTCAGTGGAACCAGTCGTGGGTTTGCTTAGCAGCCAAGAACTGTAACTACTGCACCATTAGAGTTGTTTTCATTAGCAATTGGGATATGCAAATAAAAATCACTTCATCCCTACAATGACAAGGATAAAATGAAAAGTTAAAAATAAAGTCAAAAACAACATATGTTGCAGAGGATATGGAGAATCTGGAAATCATCTATTCCTGTGGAAATGCAAAATGATACAATTGAGGTGGAAAACAATCCGGTGGCTCTCCAAAAGGAAGAAAATGAGGCTACCATGTGACCTAGCAACCCCAATCCTACATAAATACCCAGGAGAAACAAAATCAGGAATGCCAACAGAAACTGGTACACCAGTTACAGCCCTTACCACAATAGGTGGAATTGATGGAAATGTATAAGTGATGAAGGGATAAATGCAATACGATATATACACACAATGGAATACTCTGATGCCATAGAGTTATTTGTGACTCACAGATCATATAGGACAGAGCAGAATCACCTGGCCGAGTTTCCAAGGTCGTAATCTTTGGTGAGGCAAACTATCTCATCTTTCTCTCCTGGAAGCAGTTGGGGGATTAGAATTTCTATTCTTACAGTTAATAACTGATTACTTAATGACTGAAGTAAAAGGACACCTTTTGGATGAACTTTTAAAAAATTATGGTGAGAAAATAAGTCAGTCATAAAAGGACAAATATTATATGGTGTCACTTAAATAAA
>NW_006409490.1:4338-5083 GCF_000296735.1 Chrysochloris asiatica | reverse complement strand
CAGTCCAACTCTGATCCTACTACAACATCACATCAGTAGTCCTTTCTAGTTGGTTCCAACTCACATGACCCTGCATAGGGTTTTTGAGGTTTAACATTTTTGTTGGGAACAGAAAGTCTCATTGTTCCCCCTGAGAGTATCTGGTGAGCTGGAAGCACAGACCCTATGATTTGTAGTCCGGTGATTATCTGAGGAGCCACTGTGCTCCCCGTATATATTTGTTGTTGTTGTTGTTAGTGCTGTCAAGCCAATTCCAATCCATAAAGACCCTGGATAGGTTTCCCAAGGAGAGGCTGGTGAGCTTGAACCACCAACCCTGCAGTTCAAATGTTTCTGCTGTCTGACACATTAATCCACAGAGCTCCCATATATATTTACACCATGTGGTACTGCAGGATAATGCACTGGAACACAAGATCTTTTGGAACGGCAAGTTTGGCAGTTCAAACTCACTAGCAGCTCCTTGAAAACCCTATGCAGGGTGGCTATGAGTCAGAAATGAATTGATGACACTTAACAACAACAAGAACAATATACAGAGAAAGACAGAGATATATAGAACATGAAACCACACATGCCATATACTATCATATCCAAGATGCTGTTGCTTCTGGGAAACAGAAATGAAAACAGAGTATTACAAGCAAAAGGGATATTTCTATAAACATTGTGTTGTCTCTTAAAATATATATATACATATTCAAATTACTACAGCAGAATATCAACAACTGTTAATTCTAGACAG
>NW_006409490.1:3113-3984 GCF_000296735.1 Chrysochloris asiatica | reverse complement strand
GGAAACCCTATATGGGTTGCTATGCATCAGAACCAACTCAATGGCACTTAACAGCAACAATAATTGTCGAATTAAAGTGGCAGTCAATTTGAATGAGACTTGTTTGATATTGGTACAAAGATAATTGGAAATATGTCAGGAAGATAGGAGACAATTAGGCAGGAGTGTATGACTGACTTGATTCTAATAATTTTATGTGTTTACTCCCTTTAGAGTTTCTTTTGGCTGAAATTGTGCTGAAACACCTGTGTTCATTTCAAACATTAATTTAAAGCCTTCTAGGTTACCTGGTTATTCTCACTGAGGAATGATGCTTAACATCTTTCTTGGATGTTGGGTGATGTAACTATAAAATATGTCCACAGGAAAGACAGAGGAACCCAAGTGAGGCACCAGACTCCAGAGCATGAAGATCATCTTTGGGTAGAGTTTCATGTGTGCTGCTTCCTGACTGGAAAGAAACTGTTGAAAACAGTTGTCAAAGACAGATTATTTGCAGTCTTTAAATCCTTGGAGATTCAATATCCAAAGTCCCTCATTAAGCAAACACTTTTGTTGTCATTCAGATCCCAGGGAAGCGCAATTCCTAAAAGATTAAGACAATAGTAGATAATAATTCTGCATGACTAGTTACCAGACCTTTGTTGTTAGGTGACATAGAGCCAGTTCTAACCCATAGCAACCCTATGTACAAAAACACAAAACACCATCTAGTCCTGCAACATACTCACAATTACTGTTAAGCTTTAGGCCATAACTGCTACCACTGTGCTAATCCATCTCATTGGGGGACTCCATCATTTTTACTGATCCTTCACTTTACCAAACATGATGTCCTTCTCCAGGAGCTGGTCCCTTCTGATAATATGCT
>NW_006409490.1:0-1736 GCF_000296735.1 Chrysochloris asiatica | reverse complement strand
GGAAACTATTGTTGTTGTTGTTAAGTGCTGTCGATTTGATTCCAACCCATAGCAACCCTATCTAGGGTTTCTGGGACTGTAAATCTCCACATGAGCAGAAAGCCTCATCTTTCTCCCGTGGAATAGCAGGTAGTTTTGAAATGCTGATTTTAAGGTTCACAGCCCGATTCATAACCACGAAGCCACCAGAGCTCCTTAATGTCCTTGGTGACAGAAATTATGCCAGAGATTGCATGATGGAATTCTTCAAAATCAATGTTCTGTTCATTTCAAATATCTTTTGTAACAGCATAAGAGACGATTATACACACGGACCTTACCAGATGTAATACACAGAAATCAAAGAGACTACATCTGTTGCAAATGACGGTGGAGTAGTTCCATATTATCAGCCAAAACAAGGCCAGAGACAGATTGTGGAACAAACCATTAACTACTTACTTGAAAATTCAGACTAAAGCTGAAGAAAATGAAAACAAGTCCATAAAAGGCAAAATATGAACTGAATATATGCTACCTGAATTTAGAGATCATTTGAAGAATAGATTTGATACATTAAACACTAAAGACTGAAGACCAGAAGAGTCGTAGGATAACATCAAATCATCATATAGGAAGATAGCAAAACGTCATTAATAAAACAATAAAGAAGGAAAAGATCAGAATGGATGTCAGAGAGACACTAAATCTTGCTCTCCAGTGTAGAGATGCTAAAGCAAATGGAAGAATTGAGAGCTACAAGAGCTGAAAAGTAAATTTTGAAGTTCAGCTTGAGAAGACAAAGTCAAATATTACAATGAAATGTGCAAAGATCTGGAATCAGAAAATCAAAAGAGAAGAACACTCAACATTTCTCAAGCTCAGGGAACTAGAAAAAAAATTTGAGCCTTGAATTTCATTATTAAAGTATTCTTTGGGAAAATTATTGAATGATGTAGAAAGCATCAAGAGAAGATGGAAGAAATACACTGATTCACTGTACCAAAAGGAAATAGTTGAGGCCCAACTGTTTCAAGAGGTAGCATATGATCAAGAGCCAATGATAGTAAAGGAAGTAGTCCAAGGTGCCTTGAAGTAATTGGCAAATAACAAGGCATGAGGAATTGATGGAAAAAAATGTAAAATCTTTAAAGAAAATGAGGCAGCACAGGAGGCACTCATCTATGCCAAGAAATTTGGAAGACAACTATCTGGATGACTGATTGGAAGAGATCCATATTTGTGTCCATTCCAAAAAGAGGTGAACCAATGGAATGCAGAAATCATTGGACAGCATTTTGGTATCCCATGCAAATAAAGTTTTACTAAAGTCGCTATGAGTCAGAATCGACTCCACGGCACATAACAACAACAACAACAAAGGTGCTATAGAAATGTCTGAAAGCATACATGACAGAGAACTTCTAGAGGTTCAAGCCAATTCAAAAGGGGCATGGATACAGGGTTGCTATTACTGATGTCCAAGGATCTTGGCTGCAAGTAGAGAATACCAAAAAGATGTTTACCTGTGTTTTTCTGAATACATACAGGCTTTCGATTGTGTCGATCATAAAAAGCTATGGGCAATATTGTGAAGTATGAGTATTCCAGAACACTTAATTGTGCTCATGAGGAATCTGTACATGGACCAAGAGACAGTTGTTCAAACAGAACATGGGAACACTGAATGGTTTAATATTAAGAAAGGTATGCATCAGGGTTGTAGTCATTCACCATATTAAATTCAACCTGTATGC
>NW_006409489.1:53719-54878 GCF_000296735.1 Chrysochloris asiatica | reverse complement strand
CTAGCCCTAGCCCTAAATCTCTAACATGCTAGCCCTCGCCCTATCTCTGAAGCCCTAACAGCTGTAGCCCTAGAACTAGCCCTAAAGCGCTAACAGCTTTCGCCCTAGTCCTAGACCTAAAGCCCGATAAGACCTAGCCCTAACCCATGCCCTAAAGCCCTATCAGCCCTAGCCCTAGCTCCAGCCCTAGCCCTAACCCTAACGCCCTAACAGCCCTAGCACGAGCAAAAGCCCTAAAGCCTTAACAGGCTGCTCCTAGCCCTATCCATAAATGCCTAACAGCTGTAGCCCTAGACCTAGCCCTAAAGCCCTAACACCGCTAGCACTTTTCCTAGCCCTAAAGCCCTGAAAGACCTAGCCCTAAACCTAGCCATAAAGCCCTAACAGACCTAGCCCTAACCCTAAATCCCTTTCGGCCCTAGCTCTCGCCCTATCCCAAAAGACCCAACAGCCCTAAATCCCTTGCCCTAAATGCCCTAGCCCAAGCCATAGACCTAAAGCTCTAACAGCTCTAGTCCTAGCCCTAGCACTAAAGCCCTTGCATTAATGCCCTACCACTAGACCTAGCCCTAAATCCCTATAAACCCTAGCCCTAACCATAGCCCTGAAGCACTAACAGCCCTAGCCCTAGTCCTATATATAAAACCCTAAGAACCCAAGCACTAACCCTAAAGCCCTAAATCCTTAACAGCACTAGACCTAGACCTAGCCCTAAAGCCCAAACAGCCCTAGCCCTAGACATAGTGCTAAAGCCCTAACGGCCCTAGCCCTAAACCTAGCCCTAAAGACCTAGCCTTGGCCTTAGCCCTAAATTCCTAACAGCCCTAGCTCAAGCCCAAGTCATAAAGCCCTAACAGCCCTAGCACTAGCCTTAGACCTAGTGCCCTAACATGCTAGCCCTAGCCTTATTCCTGAAGCCCTAAAAGCTGTCGCCCTAGCACTAGCCCTAAAGCCCTAACATCCCTGTCCCTAGCCCTAAAGCCCTAACAGCTCTAGCTCTGGCCCTATCCCTAAAGACCTAACAGCACTAGCACTAGCCCTAAAGCGCTAATAGCTTTAGCCCTAGTCATAGACCTAAAGCCCTAACAGCCCTAGACCTAGCCCTAAAGTCCTAACAGCACTTGTCCAAGCACTAGCCCTAAAGTTCTAGCCCTAGCCC
>NW_006409489.1:51299-52992 GCF_000296735.1 Chrysochloris asiatica | reverse complement strand
TAGCCATAGCCCTAGCCCTAAAGCCCTAACAGCCCTAGCCCAAGCACTAGCTCTAAAGCCCTAACAGCACTCCCCCAGCCCTAAAACCCTTGACCTAATACCCTAGTCCTAGACCTAGCGTTAAAACCCTCGCCCTAGCCCTGTCCCTAAAGTCCTAAAAGCACTAGCTCTAACCCTAGAACTAAAACCCTAACAGCCATAGCCCTAGCCTTAGCCCTAAAGCCCTATAAGCCCTAGTCCTAACCATAGACCTAAAGCCCAGACAGCCCTAGCACTAGACCTATACTTAAAGCCCTAACAGCCCTAGCTTTAGAACTAAAGCCCTAAATCCCAAACAGCAGTAGACCTAGCCCTAAACCTAGCCCTAAAGCCCTAGCCCTGTCCTTAGCCCTAAATCCCTAACAGCCCTAGCCCTAGGCCTAGCCCTAAAGCACTAGCAGCTCTAGCCCTAAAGCCTTAACAGCCCTAGCCCAAGCACAAGCCCTATAGCCCTAACAGCACTGGCCCTAGCCATACAGCCCTTGACCTAATGCCCTAGCCCAAGACCTAGCCCTAAAGCACTAGCCCTAGCCCTGTCCCTAAAACCCTAAAAGCACTAGCTCGAATCCGAAACCTAAAGCCCTAACAGCCATAGCCCTAGCACTAACCCTAGCACTAAAGCCCTAACAGCCCTAGACCTACCCCTAGCCCTAAAGACCTAACAGATGTGGCCCTAGACCTAGCCCTAAAGCACTAACAGGACTAGACCTACCCCTAAAGCCCTAGCCCTAAATCTGTAGCCCTAGCCCTAGCCCTAAAGCCCTAACAGCCCTAGACTAAGCATTAGCCTTAAAGTCCTAACAGGCCTAGCCCTAGCCCAAGCCCTAAAGCCCTATAAGTCCTAGCCCTAACCCAAGCCATAAAGCCCTATCAGCCCTAGCCCTAGCCCTAAAACCCTAAAAGGCCTAGCCCTAGCACTAGCCCTAAAGCCCTAACAGCCCTAGCCCAAGCACTAGCCGTAAAGCCCTAACAGCACTGGCCCTAGCCCTAAAGCACTTTACCTAATGCCCTAGGCCTAGACCTAGCCCTAAAGCCCTAACATCCATAGTCCTAGCACTAGCTCTAAAGTCCGAACAGCCCTAGCCCTAACCCTAAAGCCCTAACAGCCCTAAACTTATCATAGGCCTTAAAGTCCTAACAGGCCTAGCCCTAGACCAAACCCTAAAGCTGTATAAGCCCTAGCCCTAACCCAAGCCCTAAAGCCCTATCAGCCCTAGCCCTAGCCCTAAAACCCTAAAAGGCCTAGCCCTAGCCCTAGCCCTAAAGCCCTAACAGCCCTAGCCCAAGCACCAGTCCTAAAGTCCTAACAGCACTGACCGTATCCCTAAAGCCCTTTACCTAATGCCCTAGCCCTAGATCAAGCCCTAAAGCCATAGCCCTGGCCTTAGCCCTAAAGCCCTAACATCCCTAGCCCTAGCACTAGCCCTAAAGCCCGAACAGCCGTAGCCCTAAAGCCCTATCAGCCCTAGCCCTAGCCCTAAAGCCCTAACAGGCTAGCCCTAGCCCAATCCCTAAAGCCCTAACAGCCATAGCCCTAGCACTAGCCCTAGCACTAAAGCCCTAACAGCCCTAGACCTACCCCTAGCCCTAAAGACCTAACAGATGTTGCCCTAGACCTAGCCCTAAAGCACTAACAGGCCTAGACCTACCCCTA
>NW_006409489.1:50051-50475 GCF_000296735.1 Chrysochloris asiatica | reverse complement strand
GCCCTAAAGCCCTATAAGCCCTAGCCTTAACCATAGCCCTTAAGCACTAACAGCCCTAGCCCTAGTCCTAGATCTTAAGCCCATATAACCCAAGCCCTAGCCCTAAAGCCCTAAATCCCTCACAGCACTAGCACTATACCTAGTCCTAAAGCTCTAACAGCCCTAGCCCTAAAGCCCTAGCCCTGGCCTTAGCCCTAAATCCCTAACAGCCCTAGCCCAAGCCCTAGTCCTAAAGCCCTAACAGCCCTAGCCCTAGACTTAGACTAAAAGCCCTAAAGCCCTAGCCCTGGCCTTAGCCATAAATCCCTAACAGCCCTAGCCCAAGCCCTAGTACTAAAGCCCTAACGGCCATAGCCCTGACTTAAACCAAAAGCCCTAAAAGCCCTAGCTGTAAAGCCCTAAAGCCCTAACAGCCCTAAGCCTA
>NW_006409489.1:48330-49792 GCF_000296735.1 Chrysochloris asiatica | reverse complement strand
ATGCTAGCCCTAGCCCTATCTCTGAAGCCCTAACAGCTGTAGCCCTAGCCCTAGCCCTAAAGCGCTAACAGCTTCCACCCTAGTCCTAGACCTAAAGCCCGATAAGCCCTAGCCCTAACCCATGCCCTAAAGCCATATCACCCCTAGCCCTAGCTCTAGCCCTAGCCCTAGCCCTAAAGCCCTAACAGCCCTCACACTTTCCCTAGCCCTAAAGCCCGAAAAGACTTAGGCCTAAACCTAGCCCTAAAGGCCTAACAAACCTAGCCCTAACCCTAAACCCTTTCGGCCCTAGCTCTAGCCCTATCCCAAAAGGCCTAACAGCCCTAAACCTAGACCTAAAGCCCTTGCCCTAATTCCTAGCCCAAGACAAACCCCTAAAGCCCTAACAGCTTTAGTCCTAGCCCTAGCACTACAGCCCTTGCACTAATGCCCTAGCTCTAGACCTAGCCCGAAAGCCCTATAAACACTAGCCTAACCATAGCCCTTAAGCACTAACAGCCCTAGCCCTAGTCCTAGATCTAAAGCCCTAATTCACATGCCCGAACCCTAAAGCCCAAAATCCCGAACAGCATTAGTCCTAGCCCTAAAGCCCTAACAGCCCTAGCCCTAGACATAGTGCTAAAGCCCAAACGGCCCTAGCCCTAAACCTAGCCCTAAAGCCCTTGCCCTGGCCTTAGCCCTAAATCCATAACAGCCCTAGCCCAAGGCCTAGTCCTAAAGCCCTAACAGTCCTAGTACTAGCCCTAGCCCTAAAGCCCTAACATGCTAGCACTAGCCCTATCCCTGAATCCCTAACAGCTGTAGCCCTATCCCTAGCCCTAAAGCCCTAACAGCCCTGTCCCTAGCCCTAAAGCCCTAACAGCTCTAGCCCTGGCCCAATCCCTAAAGCCCTAACAGCACTAGCCCTAGCCCTAGCTTTAAAGTGCTAACAGCTTTAGCCCTAGTACTAGACCTTAAGCCCTAAAAGCCCTAGCCCTAACGCATGACCTAAAGCCCTATCAGCCCTAGCCCTAGCTCCAGCCATACCCTAATCTTAAAGCCCTAACAGCCGTAGCACTAGCACTAGCCCTAAAGTCCTAACAGGCTGGCCCTATCCCTATCCCTAAAGCCCTAACAGCTGTAGCCCTAGCCCTAAAGCCCTAGCACTAAAAGCCCTAGCACTAGTCCTAACCCTAAATCCCTAACAGCCCTAGCACTATCCCTAGACCTAAAGCCCTAACAGACCTAGCCTAACCCTATATCCCTTTCGGCCCTAGCTCTATCCCTATCCCCAAAGGCCTAACAGCCCTAAACCTAGACCTAAAGCCCTTGCAATAATGCCCTATGCCAAGCCATAGCCCTAAAGCCCTATCAGCTCTAGTCCTAGCCCTATCACTAAAACACTTACACTAATGCCCTAGCTCTAGACCTAGCCCGAAAGCCCTAACAGTCCTAGAACTAGCCCTAAAGCCCTAACAGCCCT
>NW_006409489.1:46801-48125 GCF_000296735.1 Chrysochloris asiatica | reverse complement strand
CCCTAGCCCTAACCCTAAATCCCTAACAGCCCTAGCACTAGCACTAGCCCTAAAGCCCTAACAGGCTAGCCTTAGCCCTATCCCTAAAGCTCTAACAGCTGTAGCCCTAGCCCCAGCCCTAAAGCACTAACAGCTCAAGCCCTAGCACTTAAGCCCTAGCCCTAAATTCTTAGCCCTAGCCCTAAAGCTATAACAGCCCTAGCCCTTTCCCTAAAACCCTAACAGCCCTAGCCCTCACCGTAGGCTTAAAGCCCTAAGAGCCCTAGCCCAAGCACTAATGCCCTAATAGGCCTAGACCTAGCCCTAATGGCCTAAAAGCCCTAAACCTAGCCCTAAAGACCTTGCAATAATGCCCTAGCCCTAGCCCTACCCCTAAAGCCCTAACAGCCCTAGCCCTAGACTTAGACCTAAAGCCCTAAAAGCCCTAGCCCTAGCCCAAACCCTAAAGCCCTAAAGCGCTAAAAGCCCTAAGCCTAGCCCTAAAGCCCTAACTGGCCCAACCCTAGCCCTAAAGCCCTAACAGTCCTAGCACTATCTCTAGCCCTAAAGCCCTAACAGACCTAGCCCGAACCCTAAATCCCTTTCGGTCCTAGCTCTAGACCTATCCCAAAAGGCCTAACAGCCCTAAACCTAGAACTAAAACCCTTGCCCTAATGCCCTAGCCCAAGCCATAGACCTAAATCCCTAACAGCTCTAGTCCTAGCCCTAGCACTGAAGCCCTTGCACTAATGCCCTAGCTCTAGACCTGACCCTAAAGCCCTATAAGTCCTAGCCCTAACCATAGACCCTTAAGCACTAACAGCCCTAGCCCTAGTCCTAGATCTAAAGTCCTAATAACCCAAGCCCTAGCCCTAAAGCCCTAAATACCTAACAGCACTAGACCTATCCCTAGACCTAAAGCCCTAACAGCCCTAGCCCTAGACCTAGACCTAAAGCCCTAAGAGCCCTAGAATTAGCCCTAAAGCCCTAAAAGCCCTTGCCCTAGCACTAGACCTAAAACACTAGCCCTAGACCTAGCCCTAAAGCCCTAACAGCCTTAGCCCTAGCCCTAAAGCCCTAACAGCCCTAGCCCTAGACCTAGCCCTAAATCCCTAACAGCCCTAGCCCTTAACCTAGCCCTAAAGCCCTAAAAGACCTAGCATTCAACCTAGCCCTAAAGCCCTAACACACCTAGCCCTAACCCTAAATCCTTTTCGGCCCTAGCTCTAGCCCTATCCCAAAAGGACTAACAGCCCTAAATCTAGACCTAAATCCCTTGCCCTAATGCGCTAGAGCAAGCCAAACCCGTAAAGCCCTAACAGCTCTAGTCCTAGCCCTAGCACTA
>NW_006409489.1:45266-46597 GCF_000296735.1 Chrysochloris asiatica | reverse complement strand
TAGCCCTAAAGCCCTAGCCCTGGCCTAAGCCCTAAATCCATAACGGCCCTAGCCCAAGCCCTAGTCCTAAAGCCCTAACAGCCCTAGTACTAGTCCTAGCCCTAAAGCCCTAACATGAGAGCCCTACCCTATCCCTGAAGCCCTAACAGCTGTAGCCCTATCCCTAGCCCTAAAGCCCTAACAGCCCTGTCAATAGCCCTAAAGCCCTAACAGCTCTAGCCCTGGCCCTATCCCTAAAGCCCTAACAGCACTAGCCCTAGCCCTAAAGCGCTAACAGCTTTAGCCCTAGTCCTAAACATAAAGCCATAAAAGCCCTACCTCTAACCCATGCCCTAAAGCCATATCAGCCCTAGCCCTAGCTCCAGCCATAGCCCTAACGTTAAAGCCCTAACATCCCTAGCACCAGCACTAGCCCTAAAGCACTAACAGCTGTAGCCCTAGCCCTAGCCCTAAAGCCCTATCAGCCCTAGCCCTAGCCCTAAAGCCCTAACATCCCTCTCCCTAGCCCTAAAGCCCTAACAGCTCTAGTCCTGACCCTATCCCTAAAGCCCTAACAGCACTAGACCTATCCCTATCCCTAAAGCGCTAACAGCTTTAGCCCTAGTCCTAGACCTAAATCCATATAAGCCCTAGCCCTAACCAATGCCCTAAAGACATATCAGCCATAGCCCTAACTCCAGCCCTAACCCTTACCCTAAAGCCCTAACTGCCCTAGCACTAGCACTAGCCCTAAAGCCCTAACAGGCTGGCCCTAGACCTTTCCCTAAAGCCCTATCAGCTGTAGCCCTAAGACCGACCCCTAAAGCCCTAACAGCCCTAGCTCTAAACCTAGCCCTAAAGCCCTAGCACTGTCCTTAGCACTAAATCCCTAACAGCCCTAGCACACACCCTAATCCTAAAGCCCTAACAACCCAAGGCCTAGACTTAGACCTAAAGCCCTAAAAGCCCTAGCCCTAGCAAAAATCCTAAATCCCTAAAGCCCTAAATGCCCTAAGCCTAGCCCAAAAGCCCTAAAAGCCCTAGCCTTAATGCCTAACAGCCCTAGCCCTAGGGTTAGCCCTAGCCCTAAAGCCCTATCAGCCCTAGCCCTAGCCCTAAAGCCGTAAGAGTCCTTGCCCAAGCAATAGACCTAAAGCCCTAGCACTAGCCGTGAAGTCCTAACAGCCCTAGCCCTAGCCAAAGCCCTAAAGACCTAAAAATCCTAGCCCTAGCCTTATTGCCCTAACAGCTGTAGCCCTAGCCCTAGCCCTAAAGACCTAACAGCCCTAGCACTAGCACTAGCCCTAAAGCCCTAAGATACTGGCCATAGCCCTATCCCTAAAACCCTAACA
>NW_006409489.1:44014-44848 GCF_000296735.1 Chrysochloris asiatica | reverse complement strand
CCCTAAAGCCCTAACAGCCCTAGCACTAGCACTTGCCTTAAAGCCATAACAGGCTGGCCCTAGCATTATCACTAAAGCCATAACAGATGTATCCCTAGCCCTAGCCCTAAGCCCTAACAGCCCTAGCCCTAGCACTAAAGCCATAACAGCCCTATCCCTAGACCTAGCCCTAAAGCCCTAACAGCCCTAGCACTTTCCCTAGCCCTAAAGCCCTAAACGACCTAGCCCTAAACCTAGCCTTAAAGCACTAACAGACCTAGCCCTAACCCTAAATCCCTTTTGGCCCTAGCTCTAGCCCTATCCCAAAAGGACTAACAGCCCTAAATCTAGACCAAAATCCCTTGCCCTAATGCCCTAGCCCAAGCCAAACCCCTAAAGCCCTAACAGCTCTAGTCCTAGCCCTACCACTACAGCCATTGCACTAATGCACTAGCTCTAGACCTAGCCCTAAAGCCCTATAAACCCTAGCCCTAACCACAGCCCTTAAGCACTAACAGCCCTAGCCGTAGTCCTAGATCTAAAGCCCAAGTAACCCAAGCCCTAACACTAAAGCCCTAAATCCCTAATAGCCCTAGCCATAGCCCTAGCCCTAGCCCTAAAGCCCTAACAGCCCTAGCCCTAGATATAGTGCAAAAGTCCTAACGGCCCTAGCCCTAAAACTTGCCCTAAAGCCCTAGCCCTGTCCTAAGCCCTAAATCCATAACGGCCCTAACCCAAGCCCTAGTCCTAAAGCCCTAACAGACCTAGTACCAGTCCTAGCCCTAAAATGAGAGCCCTAGCCCTATCCCTGAAGCCCTACCAGCTGTAGCCCTATCCCTATCCCTAAAGCCCTAA
>NW_006409489.1:7129-7723 GCF_000296735.1 Chrysochloris asiatica | reverse complement strand
AGACCTAAAGCCCTATCAGTCCTAGTCCTAATCCTAGCCCTAAAGCCATAACAGCCCTAAGCCTAGCCTTAAAGCCCAATCATCTTTAGCCCTAAAGCTCAAATAGCCCTAGCCCTAACCCTAAGCCCTAACAGCCAACCCCTAGCCCTAAAACCCTAATAGCGCTAGACGTAGCCTTAAATCCCTAACAGCCCTAGCCCTACCGCTAGCCCTAAAGACCTAACAGATGTAGCCCTAGCCCTAGCCCTAAAGCACTAACAGGCCTACACCTACCCCTAAAGCCCTAGCCCTAAATCCTTAGCCCTAGCCCTAGCCCTAAAGCCCTAACAGCCCTAGACTTAGCATTAGCCTTAAAGCTCTAACAGGTCTAGCCCTAATCCAAGCCCTAAAGCCCTATAAGCGCTAGTCCTAACCATAGACTTAAAGCCCTAACAGCCCTAGCACTAGACCTAGACTTAAAGCCCTAACAGCCCTAGCCTTACACCTAAAGCCCTAAATCCCTAAGAGCAGTAGCCCTAGCACTAAACTTAGCCCTAAAGCCCTAAAACCATAGCTCTAGCCCTAGCCTTATCCCTAAAGCCCTATAAGCCCTAG
>NW_006409489.1:5559-6222 GCF_000296735.1 Chrysochloris asiatica | reverse complement strand
AAGCCCTAGCCCTAAATCCTTAGACCTAGCCCAAGCCCTAAAACCCTAACAGCCCTAGACATAGAATTAGCCTTAAATTCCTAACAGGCCTAGCCCTAATCCTAGCCCTAAAGCCCAATAAGCCCTAGCCCTAACCCAAGCCCTAAAGCCCTATCAGCCCTAGCCCTAAAGCCCTAACAGGCCTAGCCCTAGCCCTAGCCCTAGCCCTAAAGCCCTATAAGCCCTTGTCCTAACCATAGACCTAAAGCCCTAACAGCCCTAGCATTAGACCTAGACTTAAAGCCCTAACAGCCCTAGCCTTACATCTAAAGGCCTAAATCCCTAAGAACAATAGCCCTAGAACTAAACCTAGCCCTAAAGCCCTAACCCTGTCCTTAGCCTTAAAGCCCTAAAAGCCGTAGCCCTAGTCCTAGCCTTAGCCCTAAAGCCCTATAAGCCCTAGTCTTAACCATAGACCTAAAGCCCTAACAGCCCTAGCACTAGACCTAGACTTGAAGCCCTAACAGCCCTAACCCTAGCCCTAGCCCCAAAGCCCTATAAGCCCTAGCCCTAGCCCTAAAACCCTAACAGCCATAGCCCAAGCCCTATCAGCCTTAGCCTTAGCTCTAAAGCCCTTCCTCTAATGTTCTAGTCCCAACCCTAGCCTTAAAGCCCTAACCGCCC
>NW_006409489.1:3022-5031 GCF_000296735.1 Chrysochloris asiatica | reverse complement strand
CCTAGCCCTAGCCCTAAAGCCCTAAAGACCTAACAGCACTGGCCCCAGCCGTAAAGCCCTTGACCTAATGCCCTAGCCCTAGACCTAGCCCTAAAGCCTTAGCCCTTGCCCTGTCCCTAAAGCCCTAAAAGCTCTAGCTCTAACCCTAGGCCTAAAAGCCTAACAGCCGTAGCCCTAGCCCTAGCCTTAAAGCCCTATAAGCCCTAGTCCTAACCATAGACCTAAAGCCCTAACAGCCGTAGCACTAGACCTAACCTTAAAGCCCTAACAGTCCTAGCCTTACACATAAAACCCTAAATCCCTAACAGCTGTAGCCCTAGGACTAAACCTAGCCCTAAAGCCCTAAAAGCCGTAGCCCTAGCCCTAGCCTTAGCGCTAAAGCGCTATAAGCCCTAGTCCTAAGCATAGACCTAAAGCCCTAACAGCTCTAGCCCTAGCCCTAAAGCCCTAAAAGCTCTAGCCCTAAACATAGCCCTAAAGCCCTATCAGCCCTAGCCCTAGCCCTAAAGCCCCAACAGGCTAGAACTATCCCTATCCCTAAATCTCTAACATCTGTAACCCTAGCCCTAACCCTAAAGCAATAACAGCTCTAGCCCTAGCCCTTAAGCCCAAGCCGTAAATACTTAGCCCTAGTCCTAGCCCTAAAGCCATAACAGCCCTAAACCTAGCCTTAAAGCCCAATCATCTCTAGCCCTAAAGCCCAAATAGCCCTAGCCCTAGCCCTAAGCCCTAACAGCCCTCCCCTAGCCCTAAAACCCTAATAACGCTATACGTAGCCTTAAAGCCCTAACAGCCCAAGCCCTACCCCTAGCCCTAAAGACCTAACAGCTGTAGCACTAGCCCTAGACCTAAAGCACTAACATCCTAGACCTACCCCTAAAGCCCTAGCCCTAAATCCTTAGTCAAAGCCCTAGCCCTAAAGTCCTAACAGCCCTAGACTTAGCATTAGCATTAAAGCTCTAACAGGCCTAACCCTAACCCAAGCCCTAAATCCCTATCAGCCCTTGCCCTTAAGCCCTAACAGGCCTAGCCCTAGCCCTAAAGCCCTAACAGCCCTAGCCCAAGCACTAGCCCTAAAGCCCTAACAGCACTGGCCCAAGACCTAAAGCCCTTGACTTAATGCCCTAGCCATAGACCTAGCCCTAAAGCCCTAGCCCTAGCCCTGTCCCTAAAGCCCTAAAAGCACTAGCTGTAACCCTAGCCCTAAAACCGTAACAGCCGTAGCCCTAGCCCTAGACCTAAAGCGCTATAAGCCCTAGTCCTAACCATAGACCTAAAGCCCTAACAGCCCTAGCACTAGACTTAGACTTAAATCCCTAAGAGCCCTAGCCTTACATCTAAAGCCCTAAATCCCTAAGAGCAATAGCCCTAGCACTAAAACTAGCCCTAAAGCCCTACCCCTGTCCTTAGCCCTAAAGCCCTAAATGCCGTAGCCCTAGCCCTAGCCTTAGCCCTAAAGCCCTATAAGCCCTAGTCCTAACCATAGACCTAAAGCCCTAACAGCCCTAGCACTACACCTAGACTTAAAACCCTAACAGCCCTAGCCGTACACCTAAAGCCCTAAATCCCTAACAGCAGTAGCCCTAGACCTAAAACCCTAACAGCCCAAGCCCTAAAGCTAGCCCTAAAGCCCTAGCCCTGGCCTTAGCCTTAAATCCCTAACAGGCCTAGTCTAAGTGCTTGTCTTAAAGCCCTAGTACCCCTAGGCCTAGCCTTACACCTAAAGCCCTAAAAGCCCTAGCCTTGCCCTAAGGCCCTAAAGCCCTAACAGCACTAGCCCTAGCCTTAGCCCTAGCCCTAAAGCCCTATCAGCCCTAGCCCTAGCCCTAAAGCCATAACAGCCCTAGCCCAAGCACTAGCCCTAAAGCCCTAACAGCACTGGCCCTAGCCCTAAAGCCCTTGACCTAATGCCCTAGGCCTATATCTAGCCCTAAAGCCCGAGCCCTAGCCCTAGCCCTAAAGCCCTAACAGCCCTAGCCCAAGCCCTATCAGACTTAGCCCTAGCTCTA
>NW_006409489.1:584-1355 GCF_000296735.1 Chrysochloris asiatica | reverse complement strand
TAGCCCTAGCACTAAACCTAGCCCTAAAGCCCTAAAACCGTAGCCCTAGCCCTAGCCTTAGCCCTAAAGCCCTATAAGCCCTAGTCCTAACCATAGACCTAAAGCCCTAACAACCCTAGCACTAGACCTATACTTAAACCCCTAACAGACCTAGCCTTACACCTAAAGCCGTAAATCCCTAACAGCAGTAGCACTACCCCAAGCCCTAAAGCCCTATAAGCCCTAGCCGTAGCCCTATCCCTAGCCGTAAAGTCCTAACAGGCCTGGCAGTAGCCCTAGCCCTAAATCCCTAACAGCACTAGCCCTTTACCTAGCCCTAAAGCCCTAACAACCCTAGCCCTAAAACTAGTCCTAAAACCCTAACAGGCCTAGTCCAAGCCCTATTCCTAAAGCCTTAAGAGCCCTAGCCCTAGACTTACACCTAAAGTCCTAAAAGACCTAGCCCTAGTCCTAAAGCCCTATCAGCCCTAGCCCTAGCCCTAAAGCCCTAACAGCCCTAGCCCAAGCACTAGCCCTAAAGCCCTAACAGCACTGGCCCTAGCCCTAAAGCCCTTGACCTAATGCGCTAGGCCTATACCTAGCCCTAAAGCCCTAGCCCTAGCCCTATCCCTAAAGCCCTAAAAGCATTAGCTCTAACCCTAGCTCTAAAACCTAACAGCCGTAGCCCTAGCCCTAGCCCTAAAGCCCTATAAGCCCTAGTCCTAACCATAGACCTAAAGCCCTAACAAACCTAGCACTAGACCTATACTTAAACCCCTAACAGCCCTAGCC
>NW_006409489.1:0-484 GCF_000296735.1 Chrysochloris asiatica | reverse complement strand
CTCTAGCCCTAGCCTTATCCCTAAAGCCCTATAAGCCCTAGTCCTAACCATAGACCTAAAGCCCTAACAACCCTAGCACTAGACCTAGACTTAAAGCCCTAACAGCCCTAGCCTTACACCTAAAGCCCTAAATCCCTAACAGCAGTAGCACTACCCCAAGCCCTAAAGCCCTATAAGCCCTAGCCGTAGCCCTATCCCTAGCCGTAAAGTCGTAAGAGGCCTAGGAGTAGCCCTAGCCCTAAATCACTAACAGCACTAGCCCTATACCTAGCCCTAAAGCCCTTAACAGCCCTAGCCCTCAAACTAGTCCTAAATCCCTAACAGGCCTAGCCCTCGCCCTAAAGTCCTACCAGCCCTGGCCCTAGACATAAAGCCCTAACAGCACAAGCCCTAAGAGCCCTAGCCCTAGCCCTAGCCCTAGCCCTAAAGATCTAACAGCACTGGCCCTAGCCCTAAAGCCCTAACAGCTCTAGCCCTGGCCCTA
>NW_006409488.1:55258-55759 GCF_000296735.1 Chrysochloris asiatica | reverse complement strand
ACTCATCTGCCATGTAGCTAACTCTCAGTATAAGGACATGTTGGACTCATCTGCCATGTAGCTAGTACTCTATATATGGACATGTAGGACTTCTCTGCCATGTAGCTAGCTCTCAGTATATGAATACGTTGGACTTGTCTGCCATGGAGCTATAGCTCTTTATATGGCAATGTGGCATTATTCTGCATTTTGCTAGCTCTGTATATATGGACATATTGGACTCATCTGCCATGTAACTAGCTCTCTGTGCAAGGATATGTTGGACTGATCTGCCATGTAGATATCACTCTATATATGAACATGTTGGACTCATCAGCCATGTAGCCAGCTCTCTCTGTATGAATATTTGGACTCATATGCTTTGTAAGCTAGTCATCTATATATAAACATGTTGGACTCATCTTCCATGTAGTTAAATCTCAATATATAGACATGTTGGACTCTTCTGCCATGTAGCTGAAACTCAGTATATGGACATGTTGGACTTCTCTGCCTTGTAGC
>NW_006409488.1:52518-53313 GCF_000296735.1 Chrysochloris asiatica | reverse complement strand
GGACTCATCAGCCATGTATCCAGCTCTCTCTGCATGAACATGTTGGATTCATCTGCCTTGTAACTAGTCCTCTATATAAACACTTGTTGGACTCAGCTGCCATGTAACTAAATCTCAGTATATGGACATGTTGGCCTTATCTGCCATGTAGCTAGTACAATGTATATGGACATTTTGGGCTTCTCTGCCTTGTAGCTAGCTCTCAGTACATGGACACGTCGGACTCATTAGTCATGGAGCTAGATCTCTGTATATGGAAATGTGGCACTAATCTGCAGTGTTGCTATCTCTGTGTACATGGACATATTGGACTCGTCTGCCTTGTGGCTAGCTCCCTGTGCATGGATATGTTGGACTGATCTGCCATGCAGGTAGCTCTCTGTATATGAACATGTTGGACTTGTGTGTCATTTAGATAAATCTCTGTATATTAATATGTTGGACTCATCAGACATGTATCCAGGTCTCTGCATGAATATGTTGGACTCATCTGCCTACTAGCTATTCCTCTACATAAACACATGTTGGACTCATCTGCCATGTAGCTAGTACTCTGTATATGGACATGTTGGACTTCTCTTCCAAGTAGCTATCTCTCAGTATATAGACACATAGGACTCATTTGCCATGGAGCTAGAACTCTGTATATGGAAATGTGGCACTACTCTGCTGTGTATCGAGCTCTCTTTGCATGCATATGTTGGACTGATCTGCCATGTAGGTAGCTCTCTTTACATGAACATGTTGGACTTGTCTGCCATGGAGCTAGATCTCTGTATATAGATATGTTGGTCT
>NW_006409488.1:49397-49943 GCF_000296735.1 Chrysochloris asiatica | reverse complement strand
ACTGATCTGCCATGTAGGTAGCTCACTGTACATGAACATGTTGGACTTGTCTGTCATGTATCTAGATATCTGTATATGGATTTGTTGGACTCATCAGCCATATTGCTAACTCTCAGTATATGGACATGTTGGACTCATCTTCCATGTAGCTAGTACTCTGTATATGGACATGTTGGACTACTCTGCATTGTAGCTAGTTCTCAGTATATGCACACGTCTGTTGGGGGTCCTTTGTTGGAGTCCTGCCTCAACAAAGAGTGCCTCTACGAAGCATGGGGTTTTAACATGACTGGGAGATCTGGTAGATGAAAGAATTAGATTAGACACAAAGAAGACAGACAGACATGTTTGATGCAAGCTGTCAGTCAAGCTAGCACAGCATAGATTAGCATACAGGACTAGCTTTTCCTCAATCTTTTATTCGTTTTCAGATCAGGGAATTCAAGGCAGGAGGTACAAGTTTAATGTGATTAATTATCTGAAGAGGGTACAAAGTGATTTCACAGAATCTCATGCGTCATTCTGATCTTAGAAAATGATCTTGTT
>NW_006409488.1:16000-18058 GCF_000296735.1 Chrysochloris asiatica | reverse complement strand
CTCTGTATGAACATGTTGGACTCATCTACCTTTAAGCTAGCCCTCTAGATATACACATGTTGAACTCATCTGCCATGTAGCTAACTCAGTATATGAACATATTGGACTCATCTGCCGTGTAGCTCGCTCTCTGTATATGAGCATGTTGGACTCATCAGCTATGAATCCAGCTCTCTCTGAATGAACATTTTGAACTCATCTGCCTTGTAGCTAGCCCTCTAAATATTAACATGATGGACTCAATTGCCATGTCCCAACCTCTCAGTATATGGACACATTGGACTCATCTGTCATGAAGCTAGTACTCTGTATATGGTCATGTTGAACTCATCTGCTATGTAGCTAGAACTCTGGATATGGAAATGTTGCACAACACTGCCATTTAGCTACCTCTCTGTTTATGGACATTTTGGATTAGTCTGCTATGTACTTATCTCTCTGTACTTGGATATGTTCGACTTATCTGCTATGTAGGTAGCTCTCTGTATATGAACATATTAGGATTGTCTGGTATGTACCTAGCTCTCTGTATATGGAAATGTTGGACTGATCAGCCATGTAGCCAGCTCTCTCTGAATGAACATTTTGACCTCATCTGACTTGTAGCTAGCCCTCTAAACATATACATGTTGAAGTCATCTGCCATGTAGCTAACGCTCAGTATAAGGACATGTTGGGCTTATCTGCCATGTTGCTAGTACCCTGTATATGGTCATATTGTAATACTCTGCCATGTAGCTAGCTCTCAGTATATGGACACGTTGGACTCATCTGCTATGTAGCTAGAGCTCTGAATATGGAAATGTTGCACTACTCTGCCATATAGCTACTTCTCAGTATATGGACACGTTGGACTCATCTGCCATGTAACCATCTCTCTCTGTATGAACATGTTGAACTCATCTGCCTTGTAGCTAGCCCTCTAAATATACACATGCTGGACTCAATTGCCACGTAGCTAGAACTCTGTATATGGAAATGTTGCACTACTCTGCCATGTAGCTAGCTCTGTGTACATGGATATGTTGGAGTGCTCTGCCACGTAGGTAGCTCTCTGTACATGAACCTATTGGAATTTTCTGCCATGTAGTTAGCTCTCAGTATATGGACCTGTTGGACTTATCAGCCCTTTTGCCATCTCTGTGTGTATGAACATGTTGTATTCATCTGCCTTGTAGCTAGCCCTTTAAATATACACATGTTGGACTCATCTGCCATATAGCTAATCCTCAATATATGGACATGTTGGACTCATCTGCCATGTAGGTAACTCTCTGTATATGAACATATTGGACTTGTCTTCCATATAGCTAGCTCTCTGTATATGGACATTGTGTACTCATCAGCCATGTAGCCAGCTCTCTCTCTATGAACATGTTGGACTAATCTGCCTTGTAGCTAGTCCTCTATATATAAACATGTTGGACACATTTGCCATGTAGCTAACTCTCAGTATATGGACATGTTGAATCCATCTGCCACGTAGTTAGTACTCTGTATATGGACAATTGGGACTCATCTGCCATGTAGCTAGCTATCAATATATGGACATGTTGGACTCATCTGTCATGAAGCTAGAACTCTTTACATGGAAATGTTGCACTAGTCTGCCATGTAGCTAGCTCTCTGTATATGGACACTTTGGACTTATCTGCCATTTAGCTAGAAATCTGTATAAGGAAATGTTGCACTACTCTGTCATGTAGCTAGGTCTCTGTATATGGATATTTTGGACTCGTTTGCCATGTAGCTAGCTCTCTGTACATGGATATGTTGAACTGATCTGCTGTATAGTTAGCTCTTTGTATAAGAACATACTGGACATTTTTGCCATATAGCTAGATCTGTGTATATGGACCTGTGGGACTCATCAGCCGTGTAATAAGCTCTCTGTGTATAAATATGTTGCACTCTACTGCTTTGTAGTTATCCCTCTATATATACCTATGTGACTCATCTGCCATGTAGCTAACTCTCAGTATATGGACATGTTGGACTCATCTGCCATGTAGCTGGTACTCTGTATATGGACATGTTGGACTACTCTGCCATGTAGCT
>NW_006409488.1:12604-15250 GCF_000296735.1 Chrysochloris asiatica | reverse complement strand
AGCCTCATCTTTCTCCCACGGAGCGGCTGGTAGTTTCGAACCGCTGACCTTAAGGTTCGCAGCCCGATTCGTAACCACTACGCTACAAATATACACATTTTGGACTCATCCGACATGTAGCTAGCTCTCAATATATGGACATATTGGACTAATCTGTCATGTAGCTAGAATTCTGTTTATAGAAATATTGCACTACTCTGCCATGTAGCTAGTTCTCTGAATATGGACAATTTGGACTCATATGCAATGTAGCTAGATCTCAGTCTATGGACATGTTGGAATCACCTGCCATGTAGCTAGAACTCTGTACATAGAAATGTTGCACTACTCTGCCATGTAGCTAACTCTCTGTATATGGACATATTGGATTTGTCTGCCATGTAGCCAGCTCTCTGTACATGGATATCTTGTACCGATCTGCCATGTAGATAGCTCTCTGTATATGAACACTTTGGACTTGTCTGCCAAGTAGGTGGCTCTAAGTAAATGGACATGTTCGATTCTTCAGCCATGTAGCCAGCTCTCTCTGTATGAACATATTACACTCATCTGCTTGTATCTTTCCCTATGAATATACATGTGTTGGACTCATCTGCCATATAGCTAACTCTCAGTATATGGACATGTTGGATTCATTTGCAATATAGCTAGTACTCTGTATATGAACATGTGGGGCTACTCTGCCATGTAGCTAGCTCTCACTATATGGACAGGTTGGACTCTTCTGCCATGTAGCTAGCATTCTGTATATGGACATGTTAGACTACTCTGAGATGTAGCTAGCACTCAGTATATGGACATGTTGGACTCACCTGTCATGTAGGTACAACTCTGTATATGGTCATGTTGAACTACTCTGCCATGTAGCTAGCTCTCAATATATGGAAATGTTGGACTCATCTGTCATGTAACAAGAACTCTGTATATGGAAATGTTGCACAACTCTGCCATGTAGCTAGCTCTCTGTATATGGACAATTTGGACTCATCTGCCATGTAGCTAGCTCTCAGTATATGGACACGTTGGAATCACCTGCCATGTAGCTAGAACTCTGTATATGGAAATGTTGCACTACTCTGCCATGTAGCTAACTCTCTGTATATGGACATATTGGATTTCTCTGCCATATAGTCAGCTTTCTGTACATGGATATCTTGGACTGATCTGCCATGTAGGTAGCTCTCTATATGAACATATTGGACTTGTCTGCCAGGTAGGTAGATCTAAGTATATGGACATGTTGGATTCATCAGCCATGTAGCCAGCTCTTTCTGTATGGACATGTTTCACTCATCTGCCTTGTATCTTTCCCTCTAAATACACACATGTTAGAATCATCTGCCATATAGCTAGCTCTCAGTATATGGACATGTTGGACTAATTTGCTATATACCTAGTACTCTGTATATGGACATGTCAGACTACTCTGACATGTAGCTAGCTCTCAGTATATGGACAGGTTGGACTCATCTGCCATGTAGCTAGTATTCTGTATATGGACATGTTGGACTCACTTGTCATGAAGCTACAGCTCTGTATATGGAAATGTTGCACTACTCTGCCATGTAGCTAGCTCTCTGTTTATGGATTTGTTGGACTCTTCTTCCATGTAGTTAGAACTCTGTATATGGAAATGTTGCAGAACTCTGCCATGTAGCTATCTCTGTGTACATGGATAGGTTGGACTGATCTGACATAAAATATAGTTAATTCTCAGTATATGGACATGTTGGACTCATCTGCCGTGTAGCTAGTACTCTGTATATAGACATGATAAACTACTCTGCCATGTAGCTAGCTCTCAATATATGGACATGTTGGGCTCATCTGTTATGTAGCTAGAATGCTGTATATGGAAATGTTGCACTACTCTGCCATGAAGCTAGCTCTCTGTATATGAACATTTTGGACTCGTCTACCAAGTAGCTAGCTTTCTGTGCATGGATATGTTAGACTGAGCTGCCATGTATTTAGCTCTCTGTAAATGAACATATTGGGCAAGTCTGCCATGTAGCTAGTTCTCTGTATATGGACATGTTGCACTCATCAGCCATGTTGCCAGCTCTCTCTGTATGAACATGTTGCACTCCTCTGCCTTGTATCTGTCCCTATAAATATACACATGTTGGACTCATCTTCCATATAGCTAACTCTCAGTAGATGGACATGTTGGGCTCATTTGCTATGTAGCTAGTACTCTGTATATGGATGCGTTGGTCTCATCTGCCACGTAGCTAGTATTCTGCATATGGACATGTTGGACTACTCTGCGATGTAGCTAGCTCTCGGTATATGGACATGTTGGACTCACCTGTCATGTAGCTACAGCTCTGTATATGGAAATGTTGCACTACTCTGCATGTAACTAGCTCTCTGTTTATGGACTAGTTGGACTCTTCTGCCATGTTGTTAGAACTCTGTATATGGAAATTTGGACTCATCTGCCATGTAGCTAGCTCTCAGTATATGGACACGTTGGAATCATCTGCCATCTAGCTAGAACTCTGTATATGGAAATGTTACACTACTCTGCCATGTAAATACCTCTCTGGATATGAACATATTGGACTTGTCTTCCATGTAGCTAGCTCTGAGTATATGGGCATGTTGGACTCAACAGTCATGTAGCCATCCATCTCTGTATGA
>NW_006409488.1:6536-11399 GCF_000296735.1 Chrysochloris asiatica | reverse complement strand
CTCAGTATATGGACATGTTGGACTCATCTTCCATGTAGCTAGTACTCTGTATATGAACATGTTCGACTCATCTGCCATGTAGCTAGCTCACAATATATGGACATGTTGGACTCATCTGCCAACTAGCTAGAACTCGGCATATGGTAATGTTGCACTGCTCTGTCATGTAGCTAGCTCTCTGTATATGAACATATTGGTCTTCTCTGCCATGTAGCTAGCAAGGATATGTTGGACTTGTCTGCCATGTAGCTAGCTCTCTGTATTTGAACATATTGGACTTGTCTGCCATATAGCTAGCTCTCAGTATATGAACATGTTGTCTTCAACAGCCATGTGGAGATCTGTCTCTGCATGAACATGTTGCACTCATCTGCCTTGAAGCTTGCCCTATAAATATACACATGTTGGACTCATCTGCCCTGTAGCTATCTCTCAGTATATGGACATGTTTGACTATTCTGCCATGTAGCTAGTCCTCTGTATATGGACATGTTGAATTACTCTGCCATGAAGCTAGCTCACAGTATATGGACACTTTGGAATCATCTACCAAGTAGCTAGCTCTGTGTGCATGGATATGTTAGACCAATCTGCCAGTTAGTCAGCTCTCTGTACATGAACATATGGACACGTTGGACTCATCTGCCATATAGCTAGAACACTATATAGGGAAATGTTGCAGAACTCTAAAATGTAGCTATATCTGTGTACATGGATATGTTGGACTGATTTAACATGTAGGTAGCTCTCTCTACATGAACATCATGGACTTTCCTGCCATGAAGCTAGCTCTCTGTATATGGACATTTTGGACTCGTCTATCAAGTAGTCAGCTCTCTGTGCATGGGAATGTGATACTGATCTGCCATCTAGTTAGCTCTCTCTACATGAACATATTGGACAAATCTGCCATGTAGCTAGCTCACTGTATATGACATGTTGCACTCATAAGCCGTGTAGTCAGCTCTCTCTGTATGAACATGTTGCACTCATCTTCCTTGTATCTTTCCCTATAAATATACACATGTTGGAATCATTTGCCATATAGCTAACTCTCAGTATATGGACATGTTGGACTCATTTGCTATTTAGCTAGTACTCTGTATATGGGCATGTTGAACTACTCTGCCATGTGGCTAGCTCTCAGTATATGGACACGTTGGACTCATCTGCCATGTAGCTAGTAGTCTGTATATGCACATATTGGACCATTCTGCGATGTAGCTAGCTCTCTGTATATGGACTTGTTGGACTCTTCTGCCATGTACTAGAACTCTGTATATGGAAATGTTGCACTACTCTGCAATGTAGCTAGCTCTCTGTATATGGACACTTTGGACCCATCGGCCATGTAGCTAGCTTTCAGTATATGGACACGTTGTAATCATCTGCCATGTAGCTAGAACAATGTATATGGAAATGCTGCACTACTCTGCCATGTAGCTAGCTCTCTGTATATGGACAAATTGGATTTGTCTGCCATGTAGCTAGCTCTCTGTACATGGATATCTTGGAGTGATCTTCCATGTAGGTAGCTCTCTGTTTATGAACATATTGGACTAGTCTGCCATGTAGGTAGCTCTAAGTATATGGACATGTTGGATTCATCAGTCATTTAGCCAGCTCTCTGTGTATGAACATGTTGGACTCATCTGCCTTATAGTTAGCCTTCTAAATAAACACATGTTGGACTCATCTGCCATGCAGCTTATTCTCAGTATATGGACATAATGGATTCATCTGCCATGTAGCTAGAACACTGTACATGGAAATGTTGCTCTACTCTGCCATGTAGCAAGCTGTCATTATATGGACACTTTGGAATTATCTGCCATGTAACTTGAACTCTGAATATGGAAATGTTGCACTACTCTGCAATATAGCTACCTCTCAGTATATGGACATGTTGGAGTAATCTGTTATATAGCTAGAACTCTGTATATGGAAATGATGCACTACTCTGCCATGTAGCTAGTTCCCTGCATATGGACACGTTGGCCTCATCTGTTATGTGGCAAGAACACTTTATATGGAAATTTTGCACCAGTCTGCCATGTAGGTATCTCTCTCTAAGTGGAAATTTTGGACTCATCTGCCATGCAGCTAGCTCTCTGTACATGGATATTTTGGAATGATCTGCTATGTAGGTGGCTCACTGTATATAAAGATATTGGACTTTTCTGACATATAGCTAGGCCTCTACTTATAAACATGTTGGACTCATTTGCAACATAGCTAACTCTTAGTATATGTACATGTTGGACTCATCTGCTATGTAGCCAGCTCTCTGTGTATGAACATGTTGGACTCATCTGCATTGTAGCTAGCCCTCTAGATATACACATGTTGGATTCATCTGCCATGTAGCTTCCTCTCAGTATATAGACACATTGGACTTATTTGCCATGTAGCTAGAACACTGTATATGGAAATGTTGCACTACTCTGCCATGTAGCTAGCTCTCTATACATTGATATGTTGGACTGATCTACTGTATAGGTAGCTCTCTGTTTATGAACATATTGGACATGTCTGCCATATAGTTAGATATGAGTATATGGACCTGTTGGACTCATCAGCTATGTTGTCAGCTCTCTGTGTATGAATATATTGCACTCTACTGTTTTGTAGTTAGCACTCTAAATATATACATGTTGGACTCATCTGTCATGTAGTTAACTCTCAGTATATGAACATGTTGGAATCATCTGCCATGTGGCTACTACTCTGTATATGGATATATTGGATTACTCTGCCATGTAGATAGTTCTCAGCATATGGACATGTTGGACTCACCTGCCATGTAGCTTGAACTCTGTATATGGAAATGTTGCACTACTCTGACATGTAGTTATCTCACTGTTTATGGACACGTTGGACTCATCTGTCATGTAGCTAGCTCTCTGTATATGGACAAGTTGTATTCATCAGACATGTATCTAGCTCTCTATGTATGGACATGTTGGACTCATCTTCCTTGTAGCTAGCCCTCTAAATATACACATGTTAGACTTATCTGCCATGTAGCTAACTCTCAGAATACGGACATGATGGACTCATCTGCCATGTAGCTAGAACTCTGAATATGGAAATGTTGCACTACTCTGCCATGTGGCTATCTCTCTGTATATGGTCATGTTGGACTCATCTGCCATATAGCTAGAACTCTGTTTATGGACATGTTGCACTACACTACTATGTAGCTCATTCTCTGTATATGGACGTTTATGGAAACGTCTGTATGTAGCTAGCTCTCTGTACATGGATATGTTGGAGTGATCTGCCATGTTGGTAGCTCTCTGTATATGAAGATATTACACTTGTCTGCCATGTAGCTAGCACTCAGTATATGGACATGTTGGACCTATCAGCCATGTAGTCAGCTCTATGTGTATGAACATGGTGGACTCATCTGCCTTGTAGGTAGTCCTCTATATATACATATGTTGGACTTATCTGCCATGTGGCTAACTCTCAGTATATGGAAATGTTGAACTCATATGCTGTGTAGATAGTATACTGTATATGGACATGTTGGACTACTCTGCAATGTAGCTAGCTCTCAATACACGAATACGTTGGATTTTTCTGTCATGTAGCTAGATCTCTATATATGGACATGTTGCATGACTCTGCCATGTAGCTAGCTCTCTGTAAATGGATACGTTGGACTCATCAGCCATGTAGCTAGCTCTCTATGTATGGACATGTTGGACACATCTGCCTCATAGCTAAACTTCTAAATATACACATCTTGGATTCCTCTGCCATGCAACTAACTCTCAGTATATCGACATGTTGGGCTTATCTGCCATGTACCTACTACTCTGTATTTGGACATGTTGGACTACTCTGCTGTGTAGCTCGCTATCTGCACATGGACACTTTGGACTCATTTGCCATGTAGCTAGAACTCTTTATATGGAAATGTTGCACTACTCTTCCATGAAGATAGCTCTCTGTATATGGACATTTTGTACTCTTCTGCATGTAGCTAGCTGTATTTACATGTATATGTTGGAATTATCTGCCATGTAGGTAGCTCTCTGTATATGAACATATTGGTGTTGTATGCCATATAGCTAGCTCTATACATATGGACATATTGGACTCATCAGCCATATAGCCAGCTCTCTGTATATAAACATGTTGGACTTATCTGCCTTGTAGCTAGAACTCTGTATATGGAAATGTTGCACTATTCTGCCATGTAGCTAGCTTTCTGTATACGAAAACGTTGGACTCATCTGCCATGAAGTTATAATTCTGTATATGGAAATTTTACACTATTCTGCTATGTAGCTAGCTCTCTGTATATGGACATTTTGGACTCGTCTGCCATGTAGCTAGATCTCTGTATATGGACATGTTGGACTTATCAGCCACGTAGACTACTTTCAATGTATGAACATATTGGACTCATCTGCCTTGTAGCTAGCCCTCTAAATATGCACATGTTGGATTCATCTGACATCTAGGTAACACTCAGTATTTGGACATGTTGGACTCATCTGCCATGTAGCTAGTACTCTGTACATGGACATATTGGACTATTCTACCATGGAGCTATATCTCAGTATATGGACACATTGTACTCATCTGCCATGTAGCTGGATCTCTGTATATGGAAATATTGTACTACTCTGCCAGGTAGCTAGCTCTCTGGATATGGACATTTGTGACCCATCTGCCATGTAGCTAGCTCTCTGTACAAGGATATGTTGGATTGATCTGCCATGTAGGTAGCTTTCTGTATATGACCATATTGGAGTTCTCTGCCAGGTTGCTACCTCTCAGTATATGGTCATGTTGGCTCATCAGCCATGTAGCCAGCTCTCTCTGTATGAATATGTTGCACTCATC
>NW_006409488.1:2475-3241 GCF_000296735.1 Chrysochloris asiatica | reverse complement strand
TAGCTAGTCCTCTATATATACACATGTTGGACACATCTGCATGTAGCTTACTCTCAGTATATGGACATGTTGGACTCATCAGCCATATAGCTAGTACTCTGTATATGAACATGTTGGACTCATCTGCCATGTAGCTAGGTCTCAGTATATGGACACGTTGGACTCATCTGTCCTGTAGCTAGAACTCTGTATATTGTAATGTTGCACTACTCTGTCATGTAGCTCGCTCTCTGTATATGATCATATTGGACTTGTCTGCCATGTAACTAGCTCTCTGTATATGGACATATTGGACTCATCAGCCATGTAGCCATATCTCTCTGTATGAACATGTAGAACACATCTGCCGTTTAGCTAGTCCTCTATATATACACATGTTAGACTCATCTGCCATGTAGCTAACTCTCAGTACATGGACATGATGGACTTATCTGCCATCTAGCTAGGACACTGTATATGGACATGTTGGACTACTCTGCCATGTAGCTAGATCTTAGTATATGGACACATTGGATTAATCAGCCATGTAACCAACTCTATGTGAATGAACAAGATGGATTCATCTGCCTTGTAACAAGTCTTCTAAATATACACATGTTGGACTCATCTGACATGTAGCTAACTCTAAGTATATGGACATATTGGACTCATTTGCAATGTAGCTAGTACTCTGGATATGGACATGTTGAACTATTCTGCCATGTAGCTAGCTCTCATTATATGGAGATGTTGGACTCATCCGTCATGTAGCTAGAACTCTGTATAT
>NW_006409488.1:0-488 GCF_000296735.1 Chrysochloris asiatica | reverse complement strand
GACATTTTGAACTCCTCTGCCATGTAGCTAGCTCTCTGTGCATGGGTATGTTGGACTGATCTGCCATGTAGGTAGCTCTCTGTATATGAACATATTGGACTCGTCTGCCATGTAGCTAGAACTCTGTACATGGAAATGTTGCACTACTCTGAAATGTAGCTAGCTCACTGTATATTGTCACGTTGGATTCATCTGCCTTGTAGCTAGAACTCTGTATATGGAAATGTTGCACTACTCTGCCATGTAGCTAGCTGTCTGTATATGAACTTGTTGTACACTTCAGCCATGTAGCTAGAACTCTGTATATCGAAATGTTGCACTACTCTGCCATGTAGCTAGCTCTCTGTATATGGACATTTTGGACTCGTCTGCCATGAAGCTAGCTCTTTGTAGATGGATATGTTGGACTGATCTGCCATGTAGCCAGCTCTCTGTGTATGAACTTGTTGCACTTATCAGCTTTGTATCAAGACCTCTAAATAGACTCA
>NW_006409487.1:51915-52973 GCF_000296735.1 Chrysochloris asiatica | reverse complement strand
CTCTCATGTAAACTATCATATAATTCACAATAAAACATTAAAAACAAACAAAGTTAAAATGTAGGTCTACTATCTGAAATACATTTTTAAAACCTTCTTCTTACATGGAGAGGGGGAGCAGCTGAGGACTCTAGACTCAAGGAAAGAATGGGACTGAGTGTTAGTGGCCAGGAGGCAGACTTGCAGAATGTGCCCTTTAGTTGCTTAAATTATTATATGTTCCCAAGTGTGTTTGTGTGCATCCCGCCCCCCCCCCCCCCCAGTAAAAGAATAAAAGAGAAACAGAGGCAATAGAAGCAAATACTGTTTAATGATGATGCACCAAGGAGATTGTAATCATTGCAATGAAATGATGTAAAACAGATGTTCTCCCATTTAAACTATCACTCAGTTCACAATAAAACAACAACAACAACAAAAAGTCCTGTTTTCCTCTATTTTCGATCACTTTCCACTGTGCTCTGCTGGAGCCTGATTGCTGCTTAGCTTTGTAAACAATACTGTGGGTCTGACACAATTCACTGCTGACACCCACCTGCCAGGGGTGTTGAGAAAATGAATTAGAGCTTGTGAAATTCTCACCAATTGATTTTAAAAGGGCATTAAGTGCAATGCCGGTTGGTGAATTTGAAAGGCCAACTTTATGGTTCAAACTGACCTTGCAATCCAATGCTTACCTTATAGGCAGTGTATTGACTCAGTGTATTTTATAGTGTGCTATTATTTTGAAGTCTTAGGTATCTATAAATTACTTCCTTGAAGCAAAGCCTACCCATGAAGATTCAACACGTGAAGCTTTTTTCCCCTTAGTGTAGTGGTTACGAATCGGGCTGTGAACCTTAAGGTCAGCGGTTCGAAACTACCAGCTGCTCCGCTGGAGAAAAAATGAGGCTTTCTATTTCCGTAAGGATTTACACCCTTGGAAACCCTGTATAGGGTCGCTATGGGTCGGAACCGACGGCACTTAACAACAACTACAACAATCATTGGTTAGCAGCCACTGTATTACTTGAAAAGTGGATGTAGCAGCACTTGCTGCTCTGAAAAGCCATCTTTGC
>NW_006409487.1:36979-50630 GCF_000296735.1 Chrysochloris asiatica | reverse complement strand
CAACAATAAATTAGAATTTTGTTTTGCTGAGTTGTTTTAACAACAACAATAGATGTAAACAACTCATTAAATCTACTATGTCTGCCTATTCTGTGTTCGGTGTTTGTGTGAGCTATTGTATGGGGTAAACTAGATAAAGGAAAATATTAAAGGAAAATAGGTAAAATATTCAGGCTTTGCCTTTAAGCAGATCATCATAAACCTGAAAAGATTAGGTATAGAACTAAAAGGAGATCTGTCATTCCAATAGATAATCCTACAAATATAATGGGATGAAATTGAATATTTAGAGATGCAGTTAGAAATGGAGAGAAGAATTTAAGTGAAGGGAGCATGGAAAATCAAGTAAATCCATGGTCTGGATAAAAGGAATAATGAAAAGCTCAGTTTTACTGAAGTTTAAAAGAGAAAGGTCACACGAGTTACCTCTTCACTGGCTCTGCAGCCCAAGCGCACACCCACCGTAGGCACGGCATAAACCGGTGGAAGCAGTTCTCAGAGCGGTCCTGGTGTCTTTGGCAATGCCCCATCGTCCCGTTCTGGCGGCAGGTCCCCTTGCCCTGGTACCAGGCCCCCAGGGTTCGCTCTGAGCTAATGATGTCCATGTCTCCATGGCGGCCCTGGCGGCAGCGGGCTGGCGGCGGCCACAAAGCATCAACATGCAGGAACACTGGGCACACTGGAATTCACACTGCACTTCGATGAGGACAACAGTGCCGTGCACTGCATGGTCCACTGTGCCAAGGGCCTCAAGCTCTGTGGACACCTATGTCAAGTGTCAATCTGCTGCCAGGAGCCAGCAAGGCCAGCCAATCTGCTGCCAGGAGCCAACAAGGCCAGCCAGCTGCGCACGCGCACAGTGAGGGGTACGCGGGGTCCAATCTGGGAAGAGACGCTAACCTATCATGGCTTCACCAGCCAGGATGTGGGGCGCAAGACCCTGCGGCTGTGTGCGTGTGTGTGTGTGTGTGTGTGTGTGTGTGTATGTGTGTGTGTAAGAACCCTTGACTGCCTTGACGTCGGTGGGCAACCCACCCCCACCCCCCTTTCGAAGTCTGTCTGGAGAAGCAAAGGCTGACCAAAAGGCCTAAGAGTTTGGACACAGCCCGAGGTATGTCTGTATATGAGCAGGAGATGGAGGCAGAGGAGGCTGGGGGCGGGGAAGCTTCCTGCTGTCTCTCTGCTACAGCTCCCAGCGGGTGCAGGATGCCTGCTGGTGGGCATCCTGCGCTGCACCCACCTCGCCCCAATGGACGCCAATGGCTACTCCTCGGACATCTTTGTCCGCCTTTTTCTGCATCCCAATGTGGGGAAGAAATCAAAGTATAAGACCAGTGTTCGCAAGAAGACCCTGAACCCCAAGTTCAATGAGGAATTTTTCTACGCCGGACCCCGGGAGGAGCTCTCGGCTCAGAAGACGCTGCTGGTGACCTTTTGGGACTATGATCTGGGCACGGCCAATGACTTCATCGGCGGAGTCCAGCTGAGCAGCCGTGCCAGTGTGTACCATCTGTGGCACTGGTGTGAGAGTGTCTGGGCCGCAGTGACCGCCAGCTGGAGGTGTGGCACCCGCTGGACGGTGTGCCCCTCCAGCTCAGTGACTAGCTGGGTCTGCTCCAGGACACAGTGGACCAGCAAGCTCCTGGGAACCAGGACCCTTCTGCCACCGGATCCATGAGACCTCGTCCTGGTCTTGGGGGGTTTCCTTTCTCTCCACTTTGAAGTCCACCCCGCCATCCAACCTGCAAGTAAACATAACCACCTGTTCCAGCCAAAAATTTAAAAAAGAGAGAGAAAGGTCTAAGATTATTTAGAAGAATTGACTGTGTCAGAAAATATTTCATAGCATAAGAATGATTAATACGGTCATAATCAACAATGAATTTTAGGAAATTAACTAGAAATGATATGCAGAATTGGAGAAAGGACAGATCACAAGAAGAAAGATATTAAATCAACTGTTTATTCATCTGTGCATTTATCAGTATGTAAATGCATATTTATCTCCTGCCCACTATATTCCAAACAACATGTGAAGAAAATCTGTGGATATGAAGAGAAAAAAGAAAGGACACAGACCATTGAATAGTCACAGCACGCTATTGTCCACTCTCAGAACAGTAAGAAGCTTTTTTTATTATTTTCTTTTAGTATGTGTATCCTTTTCTTAAGCCTTCAATTTTGTTTTACATTTCTTTCCTCCTTCTCTGTACAGGATGTCCTGTTGTGATTCTGATCAAAATGGTTGGTTTTGGTAGCCAGGCACCATCTACTTTTTCTGATCTCAGGATAACGGAAGCTGTAGCAGGCATGATCCATTAGTCCTTTGTGTTCATTGTTTTCTTGATTATTTGATTGTTTTTGCTAATCTTTTGCCACCTCCTAAGGAGTCCTGGTGTAGCACTGTGGGTTAATGCATCAGACTGCAAGGTTGTTTTGAACTGCAAGGTCAGTGGTTCAAGCTCACCAGCTGCTCCTTGGAAACCCTATACAGGGTCGCTATGGGTCAGAATCGACTCGATGGCACTTAACAGCAACAACAATATCTTCCTGAGTCCTGGTGTGGTACTGTGGGCAAATGCGCCAGGCTGTAAAGTTGTTTGAACTGCAAGTTCAGTTGTTCAAGCTCACCAGCTGCTCCTTAGAAACCCTACACAGGGTCACTATGGGTTGGAATCAACTCAATGACACTTAACAACAGCAACACCTCATAATCACCTGTATCAGGTTTCTAAGAAGCAGCTGGTGGGTTTGAATCACCAACTTTTTGGTTAGCAGTCCAGTGCTTATCCTACAGTGTCACACCAGGACTCCATGTTGAACTATAACAAACACCTTTTTATATGATTATTGGTCATTTAGATATCTCCCTTTGTAAGTATCCATTTAAGTATTTTTCACATTTAAAAAATTGGGTTATGTGACTTTTTCTTATAATCAATATTCTCAATTTTTTAAACTTTTAGATAAATATCTATTCTGGGCATATCTTGGTTAGATGTTGTAAATGCGTTCTACCAGGCTTGATTGTGTTTGGTTATTTTATTAATGAAGTCTTTGTAGGAACTGTTTTTAATTTTAGTTTTGATTGTAATGAGTCCTTTTGCATGTATTGTTTAAGATAACATAATCATGAAAATATTCTTAAGCTTTCTTCCAGTGGCATTATTAGTCTACCATTCATATTTAAATCTACAGTCTCTCTTGAATTAAACACCATATATGGTATGAAGTATATAGGTTATATTTTGTGTTTTCTTGTATGGAAAATCAATTGCTCCATTGTCATTCATTGACAAGACTATCATTTCCCCTTTTGTGGGTATTTAGCAATCTAGAAAAAAGATAACCAGGGCCTGAACTAATGAAATGTCCATAAAAATATAAAGAATAAAACATATGTAATCTGCTGAAAAGACAAAATACAGTCCTCCATTTTTTATCAGTGTCAGAATTCAAGTTCAAGGATGGTGCTCAAAGTTTTGCCTCAGGAAGCCAGTTGGATAGTTGTGTCTGATACAATCCTGTAAAGTAAGTAAGGCTGTACAAAAAGGGTGAGATTTAACAGAGAAGACAACACTTTGAGCAAATTTATTTGAAGGTGTTGTGAAACATGCGTATGAATTTGACTGTTTACTAGACATGTAAAAGAAATGCAGGTGAGAGTACTCAAAATTGGAATAGCACTCTACACCCTACATTGCAAAAAGAACATTACTATAGAAAGGCATATGCACACATGCATTTTTAGGTATTCAAAACCACATTTTAGGTTTTCCAGACACCACCCACCCACTGCCATAAAGTAGAATCCAATTTACAGCGACCCGACAGGACAAAGTTGCTGTTGTTAAGTGCTGTCGAGTGGGTTCTGACTCATAATGATCCTACATAGGGTTTCTGAGGAGTGGCTAGTGAGTTTAAAATGCTGACCATGTGATTCACACTGATCTTTTCGTCCAGTATTTATCCTACATCACCACACAAGGACTGACTAGAAATGCTCAATGTAATTTCTGAGATTATAGTTATGACTGAAGCAGACTGTGTTATCTTTCTTCCATAAATGGCTGGTGGGCTCAAACAACTTACCTTTTTGGTTAGCAGTTGAATGTTTAACTCACTGTGCCACCAGGATTACTTTATTCAAGATTAGTACATTAAAATCAATAATATCCCCAAAATAATTTGTTGTTGTTGTTAGGTGCCATCGAGTCGGTACTGACTCATAGTGACCCTATGCACAGCAGAATGAAACACTGCCCAATCCTGGGCCAACCTCACTACTGTTGCCATGCTTGAGTCCATCAGTGCTACCACTTGGCTAATCCCTCTTGTTGAGGGTCTTCCTCTTTTTCTCTGACCCTCTACCTTACCAAACATGATATCCTTCTCCAGCGACTGGACCTTCCTGACAGTATATCCAAAGTATGAGAGATGAAGTTTGGCCATCTTGGCCTCCAAGGACTACTCTGGCTACCCCTCTTCCAGAATGGATCTATTGTTCTTTTGGCAGCCCATGGCACTTTCAATATTCGCCTCCAACACCAAAACTCCAAAGCATCAATTCTTCTAAGGTCTTCCTTATTCATTGTTCAACTTTCACATGCATATGAGGTTATTGAAAATACCATGGCTTGGGTCAGGCTGACATCTTTGATCTTCAACACTTTAAAAAGGTCTTGTGCAGCAAATTTGCTGAATGCAATATGCTGTCTGATTTCTTGATTGCTGCTTCAGTGAGCATCTTCCTTAACCAAAATTACTCTTCAGTCTTCTATATTCATTGCTCAGATTTTGCATGCATATGAGGTGATTGAAAATACCATGGCTTGTGGATCTAAGCAAGATGAAATATTTGACAAGTTAACTCTTTACTTCATTCATCATGCTGATGCTTATTGTTTCAGTTGTGAAACATTTTTATTTCTCTATGTTGAGGTGTAATCCATACTGATGACTGTAGTCTTTAAACTTCACTAAGTGCTTAAGTCTTTGCTTTCAGCAAAAAAAAAAAAAAGTTGTATCATCTGCATATCACAGGTTGTTAATGAGTCTTTCTCCAATCCTGATGCCACATTCTTCTTCATAGTTGTTTCTTGGATTATTTGTTCTGCATGCAGATTGAACATGTAGGTGAAAATATATAACCCTAATACACACCTTTCCTGATGTTAAACCATGCTGTATCCTATGGTTCTATTGTTCTATATAAAGATTCCCCATGGCACAATTATTATTATTGTAGTCGTTACGTGTCGTTGCGTCTGTTCTGACTCACAGCAACCCTGTATAGGATTTCTGGGGAGTGGCTGGTAAGTTTAAACCACTGACCTTGCAATCAAGTGCATTAACCCACAGACCCACACAACTTCAGAGAAATCAAAAGGCAGTTTGTGATGTTGTGACATATAAGATGCTTGATGTTGCACAGAAATTGAACAGATATATGCTTTCATTCTTTCCTAATCTTGTCAGTAAAGGAAAAGGATAAACTAAAAATCAGCTAACCCAACAGATACAATTCCATTAACTCTATTTGTATTTCCTAGAGGATTGTTTAGAGAATTGCTCCTTTTAATATAAAAATATTCATATCATCCCAAATGTTCCTTTATATTTGCAATTCACCCTTTCAAAGAATTATACCACCAAGTTATAATTGATGTGCTTTATGTCACAATTAATTTGTTTCTTTCTGTTCTAGAATTTTATATTCATGGAATCATACAAGTTATAATCTTTTGAATATGACTTCTGTCACTAAGCATGATGTTTTGGGATTATTTCATGCTGTTTATTGGTAGTATATTCTTCATTGTTAGTAGTATATCCTTCTCTGCCTCCGAGTCCATTCTATGGCTTTACTACAATTTTTGTATTAATTGATCTGTCGATTTATGTTGCTTTCATTTCTGGTATTATGCATAACACTCTTATGAACAGTCATTTACAGGTTGTTTTTATGTAAGTACAAACATACATACATAGGTATATTTTCATTTTGGGGGGTTAACTCTTCAGAGTAGAATTTCTGGATTATATTGTCATGGACTGAAATGTGTCAATCTGGCTGGACCATGATTATTCGCATTGTTTTGGCAGTTATGTAATGATATGATCATCTCCCATGATGTGCTCTGGTGTGACCATCCAATTAGTTACAAGGGGATTAGAGTGGGATGCCCTGAATTTGGATTTCTAGTGCCCTAAACATCAGCGAAGGAGCCCTGGTAGCGTAGTAAGTTACAAATTGACCAGCTTACTACAAGGTCAGCAGTTCAAAACTACCAGCAACTCCACAGGAGAAAGATGAGATTTCCTGCTCTCAGGTATTTACAGACTCAGAAACCCTATACACGGTTGCCCTAAATTGTAACTGATTCCATAGCACACAGCCTCATTACCCCATCACCATACTGTTAGAAAATATATTTGTGAAATTCCACTTACTGCATTTCTATTGTAGTAGCACTAGATAACTAAGACAAAATTTGATACTAGAAGAGCAAGGATTCTACTCTAATAGATACCTAAAATATGGAAGAAGTTTTGGAATTGGGTAATGGCTAAAGGCTGGAAGTTTTAAAATGCCTAATAATAGAACTAAATGGCTTTGAAGAAACAGATAGTTGACTTATGGACATCAAAGACAACTTTGGGGAGGAATCAGAAGGAAATGAGAAGAGCAGTGAAACCAGAGACAATGCAGATAATGAGAAACTATGGCAGAGAAACAGCAGCACCAGAAACCAGAAGACTGGCAGGAAAAGGTGCTGGGGCAGACCCATGGAGTGAAAGACATGAATCCTTTCATATACAAGGCATCATGGCAAAATGAGATGTCTCCTATCGCTTACTGGTAGAGCAAAATAGCTTTGTAACACTTGCCTAACTAAAATACATGACAGGCTGGCCAAAGAGACCTCAAAGGTTGAGTGGTCAAGGGACCAAGGAGCCTAGGAATCATGATACAGAAGAATAAGAGAAAAGAAAAATGGGAAGCAGAACCACATCATTCTCAAAAGGTTAGAGCCAAGACCTCTGAGATTCCAGTGGGAGGAGCCATGACTTTTAGGGCTTCAAAAGGGAAGACCACAGCCTCTTAGATTTTAGAGTTAATTCTTTACCACTCTATTTTAGAGTGTAGCTCTGCCATTCAAAAGTGCCAGAGGTAATCAAGCTGTGGGGGTGGGACTGCCATGGAGTGGAAGAATAGGACCTGTCTAAGCCAAAAGAGTTGGCTCACCACTCAGGTGGATGAGAAGAACATGACTTCCCACAGACAAAGGAGCAGAGTTGTTGCCCTGTGGATCTGGAGGGCAGAGCTAAAACTCAGTGATGAAAGGCCTTCACCCAGAATTCTGAGTGCATTCTCAACACTCAAAGTCTGGAGGTCAGGGCTATTACTTAGATGGTTTTGTGAGCAATTTGCAAGATGGTCCAACTTCAGGAATAAAGGGCACATGAAATTGTTAGACCAGACATAGGTTGTTGATTCACACCCAGGTATATGTAAGCAGGATAAATTGGGGGAAGGGGAGAATGAAATCTGTTCTAGGACTAGGAACTTTATATAAGAATACAGTCATTAAGACCATGAGTGCCATTTGGGCTAGCTTGTGGAACTGGAGAAGGGGCTTTTTCAAGACAGGGGGATAAAACTGTTTGCTGGTTGGCCATGTTGCATCTCTGCCTGTGTCCACTGGGATGGGTGCTCAATTTTGCAAAATCGAATAAAGAAAACCTCACTCTTGCTAAAATGAGTGCAGACTGGATTTACTAAGCATTTATTGGTATAGACATTTCTCACAGTTTCAAATAACAAAGAATTATCTTATAGATGTGAGAATTAATGCTGTTTTGTAAAAAATTAATTAATTTAGTTAGTTAGTTCATATTAAGAAGCATAGTGGATCTGTAGGATAAGCACTGGACTGCAAAACACAAGATCAGCAGTTCAAACCCACAAGACACCCCACAGGAAAAAGATAAGACTTTCTGTCTCCAAAAAGATTTATTTATAGCCTTGGAAGCCCTATAGGGTCATTATGAGTCAGAACTGACTAGAAAGAACAATAGTACTCATTATCCCTTCTTGCCTTCCAATTTCTCCCATTTATAATGAAAGACTGCTTTGTGATTATTCCACCATTGTACTTTGTTGTTGTTATTATGAGTCGGTAACAACTTATAGCAACCCTATGCACAACAGAACGAAACACTGCCTGGTCCTAGGCCAATCTCACAATCATCACTACACCTGATCCCATTGCTGTTGCCACTGTGCCAATCCATCTAGTTGGGGGTCTTCCTCTTTAACTACAACCCTCCACTTTACCAAACATGATATCCTTCTTCAGGGACTGGTCCCTCCTGACAATATGTCCAAAGTATGAGATGAAGTCTGGCCATCCTGGTTTCCAAGGAACACTCTGGCTTTATTCCTTCCAATACAGATCTATTTCTTCTTTTGGCAGTCTATGGTACTTCCAATATTCTCCTCCACCCCATAATTCAAATGCATCAATTCTTCTACAGTCTTCCATATTCACTGTCCAAATTTTGCATGTATATGAGATTATTGAAAAAACTATGGCTTGGATCAGGCACACCTTAATCCTTAAACTGACATCTTTGCTTTTCAACAACTTTAAAGAGGTCTTGTGCAGCAGATTTGCCCCACTGTATTTTGGGAGCAGATAATTTGTATTCCAGATTCACAGATAAAGAGGGATTTTCCCCATTATGTAATTTTGACTTGGAGTTGATTTAAAATTTTATGGATGATATGGTGGGGATGGAAGTGTTTTACATGTGGCAGTGACCTAAATTTTGATGTGCCAAATGGTGCAAAGTAATAGATTGATTTTGTCCCCTTAAAATACGTGTCAACTGTTGGGTTATGATTTTCTGTAGTTTGGCAGTTTTATAATGAGATAATTATCCCCTAACATGTGACCTGGAATCTTGGTGTGGCACTCTGGCACTGGACCACAAAGTCTGTATTAACTGCAAGGTCAGCAGTACAACTCATTAGATGCTCCTCAGAAATCCTAAGAAGGGTTGCTATGAGTTGAAACTGATTCCATGGCAGTTAACAAAAACAACAAAAATGATCTATGTGATCAACCAATCAGTTGTAAGGGACTAGGGTGCAAACACCTTATTTAGGTTACAGTCTTGATCCAATGGATGAAAAAATTCCTCAGGGTATGAACTACATCACCATTTATCTTGCAAGACTTCAAAGGAGAAGGTTGAGAGCAGAGAAAGAGGGATCTATTATCACCAAAAAGGAAGAGTCAAAAGCAGAGCATATCTTTTGGACCCAGGGTCCCTTTTTACTTCAGGGAAAATTGATGACAACATACATAGAGATTTCTAAGGAATGCCAGGCACAGAAATATTTAAAGGAGACAAGGATCTTCCCCCAAAGCCTCAGAGAAAGAAATTTGGCCTTCTAGCTTCCTAAACTGTGAGAGAATTAATTTTTGTTTGTTAAAGCCATCTACTTGTGGTATTTCTAGTAGCACCAGACAATGGTAAAACAGTATTATGGTGGGGATTACATCAATGAGCTTTTTTTTTTTTTTTTTTTTTTTTTTTAATATTTAGGAGATTAGTCAATGTTATTTTCAGCAATTCTTAATGCTTCCACTTTAGGAACTCTCTTTTAATATTCTTTTAATATGGTGCTCTTTTACTGTAAAGGTTATTTTACCTATGTCTTTTATGGCTGCTGTTTGTGATCTATGCAGCTCTGGTGATACTGAAGAATAAGTACTGTACTGCTAACCCCAAGGTCAGCAGTTCAAAGCTATCAGATACTCAAAGAGAGAATGATGAAGCTTTCTGCTTCCATGTTTACAGCCTGGAAAACACTATACAGCGTTGCTGTGAGTCGGAACCAACTTGATGGCAGTGGGTAGGTTGGGGGCATATGATCTATCATGTGTGTAGATGCAATACAAACAACAACAACAAAAACTGAAATCAAATTCCAGGCTTGTGCTACTTAGAATTTGTCATCCTTTTTATTGCATGAAAAATACACCTTAAAATTCTAAAATATTTACTTAGGAAATTGTAAAGAACTATGTATAGTTTTTGAAGTATTTTTAGAGCTATCACCTAATTTTATTTGTACATAGCAGTACTTTATTCATTTTATTATAGCAACTTCTATTACAGCTGCTTGTTTCCCAACAAATAACATAACATAATGATATTAAACACTATACTTTTAGCTAAAATGATTTTGGCAGGAGCCCTAATATTTTTTTTTTACCAAAAATACTGTGTACACATTTAAATATTTGGCACTATAAGAAGTCATTGATGGTTGTCTTGGGTAGTAAAACACAGGAAGATGATCACATGACATCTTTAGACATCTCCTTGCTATACAAATGGCTGTAATCTCAGTTGTTATTATAAAACTCCTACTTCCTGGCAGCTGGCTAAATTTTATAAGAAAGATGTGTGTTTTATCTTGGTTCCCATCTTTAAATGACATCATATTTAAATGCTTTGGATTAGGAACAAGAAACAGAAGCTTCAGCTGCCAATAATTTTAAAGCATTTGAAAGGCAAACAAATCCTATGCAAACTATCAAATAAAGAAAATTGCTTGTCTTGCTGGACAATCAACTCCACATTCATCCACTGCTTTTATGAATTTGAGTTGACCTTTTCATACACATTTGTATCCACTTCATCTCAAACTTCTGTTACTTTATTTTTCTGATAGCTTAGTCATGAAATAATACAAACTGACTTGCTTTTTCATCTATTTTTCATTTATGTGAGATTTTTTTTTAAAAGATATATTCTAAAAGCTGGAAGTTAATAATGAAAAATACATGCATGTAGTTCCAATTTTAAGATCTTTTGTAGCTTGAAGGAACACTAATGGATCTGTAAATTTTATGTTATATAAACATACAGTTGTTGTTGTTAAGTGCCAATGAATCAATTCTGACTCAGATTGACCCTGTATAGGGTTTCCACAGAGTGGCTGGTCAGCTTGAAATACTGACCTTGTGCTTCAAAATGACTTTGTAGAACCATGCATTAACCTGCAGCACTCCTAAAAGTGAATCTGAGTGAGCATTATTTTCCATTCTTTTCCTTTTCATTCTCTTCTTCTCTTCTGTTTCTTCATCATAGTAATGTTTACAAAGATCTAGATATTTGAGAGTCCAGTAGAAAAGCTTCAGGAGCAAGCATGGGAAAGTGAGTATGAGTTTGGTCAGAATCAAAAGGCCTTAATATGTCTTGACCCTTTATATTAGGTCTTTTCCCCATAATATCAAACACTTCAAGTTCAAGCCATCCCAAATGTTACTATGTTATTATGTTAATGCTACTATGTAAGAGTTACTCTGTAAGGAGGTCTGGTAAGCATAGTGGTTATGAATTGGGCTGCTAATCTCAAGGTCAGCAGTTGGAAACTACTAGCTGTTCCACAGGAGAACGATGAGGCTTTCTGCTCCTGTAAAGATTTACAGCCTTGGAAATCCTATACAGGGTTGCTATGAGTCAGAACTGACTCCACAACACACTACCACCACCACTATGTAAGAGTGGATTTGAGCTACAGCTGAATAACTGGCATAGCAATACATTACAAAATGTTGTTTTGGTGGTTTTTGGTTTTTTTTTCCTCTTATTTTTGCTGCTTTGCTGTTTTTTGCTCCCCCTTTTACCTTTGGGTACTCTTTCTCTCCCTATATTACTCAAGAAAGACAGCAACTGCTTCCATATAATCAAGCTACAATCACACTCTATAAAACACAAAAATACAAGCAAGAACCAATACCAACTGCCATACACCAGGGAAACAGATAACACCTGTTCAAGTTACTCTGAGTTAAACAATAAGAAGAATGAAAAGGGAAGCCCACATCCTGATCACATCTCCCTTGAGGCAATTAGAAAACATAAAAAGCACCAAAACACATACTCAATTAAGTATTAAGGCCACAAATAAACACTAAACATGTCCAAGAATCAAAAGCAGATGACCATATCAGCACATGTCCAGAAACAAGATAAAATGTCTGAGACAAATTGTCGGGGGTCCTATGTCAACAAAGGAGTGCCTCTACGAAATGTGGGGTTTTAACGTGAGTGGGAGATCTGGTAGGTGAAAGAAATAGATTAAACACAAAGAAGACAGACACACATGTTTGATGCAAGCTGTCAGGCAAGCTAGCATACAGGACTAGCTCTACCTCAGTTTTTTATTTGTTTTCAGATCAGGGAAATCAAGGCAGGAGGTACAAGTTTAATGTGATTAATTATCTGAAGAGGGTACAAAGTGATTTCACAGAATCTTATGCGTAATTCGGATCTTAGAAAATTATCTTGTGCTCAGAAAATTATCCTGTGCTCATATTCTTAGCCAACCATTCTTCCGGAGTTAAAGGCACAGGCAAGCAATTATTGGTTTAAACTTTAACTTCATGGGCCTCTGTAGCCCAGGGCAGCGACTTACAGTATCCTAGGAGCTAATGCTTATTTCTATATTAAATTTTTGGTGGTGAAGAGACAGACAGAAAAGTGTTAAGAGGGTCAGCTAAGTGCACATAGCCATCGTGTACAATAGGACCCTCAGGGAGAGTGTCAGGATCAAGATGATCATGCCCATGGGCAGTTTATGGAGGTTGCTACTATTACTACTTAATCCTTTTTCATAGTCCCAAAACATCTGTTCCTGTCCAAGAGTTGTTTGGGGAAGTTTAACTAACTCTGCTTTAGGAGTATTCTCTGTACGGTTGTCAAGCATGGATGCCAGCAGCTCATGTTTTAGCTTAATGTAATACATAACTGAGTAGTTACCCAGAGAGTAATTATTACATTCTGCCCAAATCGCCACTGCTTGTTCCTCAGAGACCTTGCCTCTGATAACAGCCCGCACAGCCTGTACTGCCAAGGCAGTGACATTTACAGAGGAGCCATTAACCGAGACAAAGTGTGAATTATTAGTGGACTTATACATTCTTCCAGAGGCTACAGCTACCGGCGTTGAAAGCAAGAAAAAAGAACACACAATATAGTCATAAGGAGAAATTGAATAGTTTTAGCCAGGAGGTGAGTTCGCCAAAGGCCATGTGGCCGGGCCCTCAGGAGTTTTATATCCTGGTCCACAAGGGCCATGACTTGCAGATCCGGAGTGGGCCCCTGGTCCAGAGTCTTGTCTGTCTTCTCAAGAGGCCACAGCGTCTCAGGGTCTGCATATGTCGTCGCCGACATTAGTCGCTGACAACAAATGACCTAGAGGTAGACCTGGACTCCATTCTTGAAGGAAGGCAGGCCTTGGAAATGCCTCAGAAGGAATTCAGAAAAGTGGTTATAAAATGTTTCAAAACACTTTACAATGGAGTTGATTAAAATAAGGAATAAGTCAGGAAAGTGCTACAGGAACTATCAAATAAGATAGATACAGCATTGGAAAGAATTAAAAACCTACAGAAAGAGGTTCAAACAATCAATAATTGAAAATCTGAAATAGACAATATACTGAAAGGGCAAAGTAATAGAATAAAAGAGATGGAAGGCAGAACTAGTGAGTTGGAAGACAAATCTCTCAATACCAATAAGATAGACGAGCAAGCAGAAAAATGATTTAAAAAAATCTGAAGAC
>NW_006409487.1:12990-17007 GCF_000296735.1 Chrysochloris asiatica | reverse complement strand
TAACTGCCATTGAGTCGGTTCCGACCTATAGCGACCCTGTATAAAGTTTCCAAGGAGCAGCTGGTGAACTTGAACCGCTGACTTTGAAGTTCAAACAGCTTTGCAGTCTGGCGCATTAACCCACAGTGCCACACCAAATGTTTACCTGGGCTTTTTTGATGATGCAAAATATTTTAACTGTGTGGATAATATTATTGTCTATACAAGTTATAGACAATATTTCAGAAACTGGGTATTTCAAAACACTTGTGCTCATGAGAAACTTGTACATAAAACTAGAGTCAGTAATTCGTAAACCAAGAGGACACTGAATAGTTTAAGATCAGGAGAGGTGTGCATCTGGATTGTCTTCTTTAACCATATTTATTTAATCTGTATGCTGAGAAAATAATTTGAGAAGCTGGATGGTATGAAGAAGAACTTGGCATCAGGATTAGTGGATGACTCATTAGCATTGTAAGATATGCAGATAATACAACCTTACTTTATCACAGTGAAGAGGGCTTTAAATACTTACTGATGAAGAACAAAGACCACAGCCTTCCATATGGGTTGCACCTCAATATAAAGAAAACAAAAATCCTCAACATCAGACCAGTAAATAACATCATGATAAATGGAGAAAAGATTGAAGTTGTCAAAGGCTTCACTTTGCTTGAACCTACAATCAACACTTATGAAAGCAGCAGTCAAGAGATCAGATGACGTAGTACATTAGGCAAGTCTGCTGCACAAGACCACTTTAAAGTGTTCAAGAGCAAAGATGTCAGTTTGAGGACTAAGGTGTACCTGACCCAAGACATGGTATTTTCAGTAGTCTCATCTGCATTTGAAAGTCAGACAATGAATAAGGAAGGTCATAGAATTGATGCATTTGAGTTATGGTGTTGGAGAAGAATATTAATAGTATTGTGGGCTGTCAGAAGAACAAACAAATCTCTTTTGGACAAAGTGTAGATAGAATGCTCCACGGAAGTCAGGATGGCAAGACTTCATCTCTCCTACTTCAGACATCTTAGAAGAGACCAGTCCCTGGAGAAGGACATCCTGGTTGGTAATGTGGAGGGTCAGTGAAGAAGAGGAAGACCCCTTAATGAGATGGATTGACACACTGACAACAGCAATGGACACAATGATTGCAAGGATATTGCGAACATGGCCAGTGTTTCATTTCGTTGTGTACAGGTTTGGTATGAGTTGCAACTTACTTGTTGGTAACTAAGAACAATCCACAGTAAAACAAAAATAGAACCTACATTCCTTCTCACAGCATTCTTTAATTCTAACCTGGGTTTGATAATCCATTGCAATGACCTCAGAGAATTCAAACACCATACTCACAGTTATGAGATTTATTAAAGAAGTTAACAGGTTACAGTTCAGGTCAGAAATTCTCAGGGCACTATTGTTTCTTTCAGGACAGGCTCTCTTCATTTGAACCTGTTGGCAGGCTTCTTTCTGTCTGGCCAGTATTACAAAACTCTTTTAGTGCTGCTGATAAATGCCCACAGGACATAGCATTCTACAATATAAGACTGAAGACACTTGACTCTAGCTTTGTGGATAAGCAATCCTAGCTCCACCAATTAATTCCTGGAGCACTCCTCTCTGCAAGCAAGCCTCCTGCCCAAAGTCTTTCAGTTTTATTACTCCATGGTCTTGGAAGCCTTCTTTCTTGTACTTTGAAAGAACAGAGTTCTTTCTTATACTCTAGTTCTTGGCTCTGTTGCTCTTTCCCCTCTGACCATCCTCTGTTACTCTTCTGATGTCAAAGTTTTATGTCCCTGGGTTGAGGAGTTTCAATGCACAGGATTTCAGGGTTCAAAGGATGTGCTCCATACTTGGCTCTTCTTTGATGGTAGTGAAATTTCACTTTCCTGCATCTATTGTCGTTGTTGTTGTTAGGTGCTATTGAGATGGTTCCAATATGCATAACAGAATAAACAGAACCTTGTGCAAAAGAGTCCAGTATATTTATCGACCTATACAAATTCATAGCATTTTTGTAGGTTGTTAGTAGATTCAATCAGGTTCAATCCCAGCATAAAAGATTAACACAGGATTGATAGAGGAGCAACAGCAGCAAAACCAAGAGCCAGAGCACCAGGTCCTGAGTAATGCTCACAATTGTTGTTATGTTTGAACCCAGTGTTGCCTCCACTGTGTCAATCCATCTCATTTTTGAAGGGAGGGGTGGGTTTTCTATTTTTCGCTGACCCTCCATATTTCCATGCATAATATCCTTCTCCATGTTCAGATATTTGAGATGACCTCTCACCATTCTTGCTTCTAAGGAGAATTACAAGTATACTTCTTTTGAAACAGATATGTTGTCTTTCTGGAAGTCCATGGTACTTTCAATATTCTTAATTAAAACCATAATTCAAATGCATCAATTCTGCTCTTATTCATTGTCCAACTTTCACATACATTTGTGATGTTTGAAAATATCATGGGTTTGCTCAGATGCACCTTACTCTTGAAACTGACATCTTTGCTCTTCAAACTGACATCTTTGGGCTTTAACACATTAAAAAAGTTAAATCCTGCTTCCAAGGTGGCCTATTTTATACCAATGTTAGAATTCCAAATTTTCATAATTAACCTGTTAAAAATCACTCACAACTGAATCATATAATCCATTAGCACCTCCCCTTACCTTCTCTTACCCATATTGTTAACTACTGTTGGGTCAATTCCAACTCATAGCGACTCTGTATAGGGTTTCCGAGGAGTGGCTGAATTTGAACTACCAACCTTACAATTCAAATTGACCTTTCGGTGGGAATTACAAAGACTGAGATTAGAACAGACATAGGAAGTAATTAACTGCACAGTGTTCACTTTGTAAGTAAACATGGTTGTGTAATGACAGTTTCACTCTGCAAGCAAGCCTCCTAGCCATAGTCACTCAACTTTACTTGTTCCATGGTCTGGGAAGGCTAGTGCTCTGCCTGGTGCTCTGGTTCTTGGTCTACTACTGTTGATCTTCTGTTAATTCTTCATTAATCCTCTGTTCCATGATTGAACCTACTAACAACCTAATAAATGTTACGTATTTCCTAAGGTAAGTAAATATTTGGGACTGCTTTCGGGTACCATCAGTCATTCTAGATTGCAGATAAAATAGAAACTAAGGAAACAAGTATTTCCTCCAATCAATGCTTACTATGGGAGCATAGTAAATCCATATGATAAGCACTGGACTGCGAGCCACAAGGTCTGCAGTTTGAGGCCACCAGTTTCTCTGAGGGAGAAAGATAAAACTTTCTGCTGTCACAAACATTTTTAAAAAGTCTTGGAAACCTTATACAGAGTCGTGTTGAGTAGGAACTGACTTGATGGCACTTAACAAAAACAGCAATGTTAGATTTCATTTCACTTGGTTTAGATGTTTGATTTCAGAACCTAAAAGATTATGAAGAGGAAACTTCTAATAACAGAGTTATAACTTTACAATTTATGGAGGGAATAATGTTAGAGAAGAGTCTTGGTGTGGCACTATAGGATAGGCACTGGACTGTTAACCTAAAGGTTGGCGGTTCAGACCAATCAATTTATCCTCAGAAACCCTATACAGGGTCAATATGAGTCAGAACCCACTCGGCAGCATTTAACATCACAACAACCCTGGTATGACTTGGTTAAAAGTGATAAGGATGGGTATTACATATCAGTGTTCCGAATGGCACTAACCAACTTTTTCAGTCTGAAATAATCAATCAGTTTTCATTGATAATTACTGGTGATGTTGTTGTTGTTGTTGTTGTTGTTGTTGTCAGGTGCCATCGAGTTGGAACTCGACTCATAGCGACCCCATGCACAGCGGAACGAAACAATGTCCCATCGTGGGCCAAACTCACTACCGCTGCCATACTTGACACCATCAATGATGCCACCTAGCTGATCCATCTTGTTGGGGGTCTTCCTCTGTTTCTCTGACCCTCCATCTTACCCAGCATGACATCCTTCTCTAGCAACTGTTCCCTCCTGACAATATGTCCAAAGTATGAGAGA
>NW_006409487.1:10397-12140 GCF_000296735.1 Chrysochloris asiatica | reverse complement strand
ATAGGAACACAAAATTTGGCATATGAAGAGGAAAGATCAAAAGTTGGAAAAATAAGGTTTTGGTGAAAGAAATGATGCTGGAGATTTCATTACAGTATTTTGCAAGACCAATGATTTAATCATTGCAGATACATTTTTCAACAATATACATGGCAACTATGGAGCTAGACCTTTCAAGATTGATTGCACACCAATCATATGGACTATATCTGTGGAAAGAGACAATAGGGAAGTTCACTATTATCAGCCCAAACAAGGCCAGGACATAACTGTGGAGAGACCATCAATTGCTCCTATACAAGTGTAGACTGAAGCTGAAGAAAATTAAAATGAGTTCATAAGAGTCAAAATATATAAAATATAAGTATAAACCACTAAATTAAGATATCATCTCAAGAATAGATTTGATGCATTTAGATACAAATGATTGAAGACCAGTGGAGTTTGGGGATGGCATCAAGAACATCTTACATGAAGAATTCAAAAGGTGATTTAAAAGAAAAGAAATAAAGAAAAGAGCAAAATGAATATCAGAATGGACTCTGAAACATACTTTTTAAACATAGAGATGCTAAATCAACTATATTAAATGATGAGGTAAAAGAGCTAAACAGAAAATTTCACAGGTCAGCTCAAAAAGATAAAGTATTGCAATGATATGTGCAAAGACCTGGAGTTAGAAAAACAAAAGGGAAGAACATGCTCAGCATTTCTCAAGCTGAAAAAAGTTGAAGAAAAAAAAGTCAATCCTTGGGTTGCAATACTGAAGGCTTCTGTGGGAAAACTATTGAACTATTCCTATGAGAAACATTGTCAATGCCAACAAGCTCTCAAGTAACCCAATCTGTACTCATTTTAGCGAGAGTGAAGTTTCCTTTATTCAATTTTGCAAAATCAGTCACCCAACCCAGTAGACACAGATGCACCACATAGCAGGCCCACAAACAGTTTTATTTCCCTGTCTCAAAAAAGCCCCTTCCCCAGTTCCCCTTTCACTTGGAACTATGGAGTTTACAATGAGCTCCAAATGTTGCATACTAGTCCTTACTGGGAACATTCTCATTTAAAGTTAGTTTCTCTCCTTCCCCATGAACTTCCCGTATTTTCTTGATGGGGGGTAGTCTTATTTAAATTTGCCAGTCCTTGAACAGCTTAGTCACAAACAACTACTTCCACTCTGACTACTTCATACAAAGAATGACCTTTTTCAAGGACATGTCCCTGGACTCAGGCATGTTGGAATGGCTAGAAAACTATACTTGAGATGGAACGTCCAGGAATGAAAGTCACATTTTTTGATGAACCACGCTTCATTTAACAAAACAAAAACAAAACTCAAGACTTCATAATTCTATCTAATAAAAACGTCAGAAACTCCCTTCTCCCAATTCATCCTGCTCACATATCCCTGGGTGTGAATCAACAACCTATACCTGGTCTAACAATCTCATGTGCCCTTTATTCCTGAAGATGGACCATGTTGAGAATTCCTCACGTTCTGGAAACAGCAAAAGAAGAAATACATAGTCACTGTATCAAGAGGTACCATATTATCAAGAACAAATAGTACTCAAGGAAAAAAGTCTAAGCTGCACTGAAGGCATTGGTGAGAAACAAACCATGAGTAATTAACTGAATAACAGTTTAAATGTTTCAACAAATTGATGCAGCACTGTAAGTACTCACTCATCTATACCAAGAAATTTGGAAGACAGCTACCTGGCCAAGAATGAAGTGAAAGGT
>NW_006409487.1:5183-8378 GCF_000296735.1 Chrysochloris asiatica | reverse complement strand
CTTTTTTTTGCGTGGTTTCAGTAAAGGTATCCAGAGCATATCACTTTTCCCTTTAAAAATTCATACACATTTTGTTTTGTGTCATTTATTATTATTCCCATAATATAACATCAATTTTTTATTCTGTTATTTACAGTATTCCTTTAAAGTGTTGAAGAGCAAAGATGTCAGCTTGAGGACTAAGGTGTGCCTGACCTAAGCCATGGTATTTTCAACAACCACATATGCATGCAAAACCTGGTCATTGAATACGGAAGACAGTAGAAGAATTGATGCTTTTTAGTTATGGTGTTGGAGGAGAATATTAAAAGTGCTATGGGCTGCCAAAACAACTAACAGATCTGTTTTGGAAGAAGTGCAGCCAGAGTACTCATTGGAGGCCAGGATGGCCAAACTTCATCTCTCATACTTGGACATATTGCCAGGAGGGACCAGTTGCTGGAGAAGGCTATCATGTTTGGTAAGGTAGAGAGGGTCAGAGAAAAAGAGGAAGACCCCCAGTGAAATCTATTGGCAAAGTGGCAGCATCAATGGGCTCAATTGTGGCAAAAATTGTGAGGTTGATCCAGGACCAGGCAGTGTTTTGTTCTATTGCACATGGGGTCGCTATGAGTTGGTACTGACTCAATGGCACCTAACAACAGCAACAACTTAGTCACAAACAACTACTTCCACTCTGACTACTTCATGCAAAGAATGACCTTTTTCAAGGACATGTCCTTAGATTCAGGCATGTTGGAATGGCTAGAAAACTATACTTGAGATGGAACTTCCAGGAATGAAAATCACATTTTTTGATGAACCACGCTTCATTTAACAAAACAAAAACAAAACTCAAGACTTCATAATTCTATCTAATAAAAAATGTCAGAAACTCATAATAACTATTACCTTTGCCATTGTCAGGGCCAATTTCATTTGTGCATCATTCGCTCAAGTGCACTGCTAGTGATAACACCAAAAGCTTTGCTGACAGCCTCACTGGAAAACCTAAAATCGCCACAGGTCTTCAGTATATTCACCTCTGACCTCTCACCCGAAGTGTGTACTAAGCTGAATCAAGATCACTTGCTTGTGATTTAGCAACAGGGAGAAAGGAAAATTGGGTAGTTAAGTGTATGTGAGACATATATTGTGTAGCAATTTCCATGGATTTACAATTACTGTTGAAAAATTCAATCCCACCATATGCTCAGAAGTTCTTGATCATATACTACCCCAAAAATGATTAAACAGTGATTGATTCTTTTTCTCATACAGTGACTTTGTATACTTCATCCATATTCTTTTGATGCTTCCTGCATCTTTCAATATTTTGTCCATAGAATCTTTCAATATTGCAACCAGAGGCTTGAATTTTTTTCTTCAATTCTTTCAGCTTGAAAAATGCTAAGCGTGTTCTTCTCTTGGTTATCTAACTCCAGGTCTTTGTACATTTTTTATAATAGTTTACTTTCTCTTCTATAGCTGAGCTTTGAAATTTTCTGTTCAGTTCTTTTACTTCCTCATTTCTTCCAGTTGTTTTAGTTTCTTTATACTCAATTTTGACTCATAGTAAACCCCTATAGAATAGAGTTGTTGTTAAGTGCTGTTGAGTCAGTTCCAACTCATAGTGACCCTATATCGGATTTCCAAGGAGCAGCAGCACTGAAAATTGATTACCCTTTCAAATTTTGCCTTGGAATAAACAAGGTAGGTTTGAACCAACCATGTGGTTAGCAGTCCAGTGCTTATCCTACTGTCTGATAGTGTTTCCCAGAGTGTAAATCTTTGATAATAGAGTACTGCATCTTTCTCCTTGGAGAACTGGTGGTTCAACTGCAGACTTTAATGTTAGCAACCCAGCACTTTAATCAGTGTGTCACCAGGATATATAAAGACCAGAACCCTTGCATATAAACATTGTACCTCATGGATTTGAACTACAGAACTTGAGTTAACAGCCCACTAACCAAAAAGGCCACCACATCTTCTTGCACATAAACACAAACCTACTGTCAACCTATCAGTTCCAACGCAGAGACCTCGTATAGGCTTTCTGAGACTACAATTCTTTGTGGGAACAGAAAGTCACATCTTTCTCCCACAGACTGTCTTGTGGATTTGTACTGCTGACCTTGTAGATAGTCTTCCAGGACTTAACTTATGGTGCCACCAGTGCCATGCAAAAATGTTGTGTCTCAGAGTCATTTATAGAGCCTGGAAATCTGCATGCTCAAGCCCTATTTTACTCCCACAAATTTGGGACTCTGTCCTTATCAGCTCCCCAAGAGATTCTGATGCACAACAAATTTGAAGACCCTTGGCTTAGAAAAATCCCAGAAAATAAAATGAAAGGCAGAGAAACAAAAAGTTCCAAATAGGACATTTTCGTCAGTAAACCTTTCTCTCACTCTTTGCCTCTGAATTATGCTTATACATATGTTTCCTCTGTCACAAATTTCTTTATACTTTCAGAAGACATATCCAGTGATGCTTCCATATGCCTAATGTATAACACCAACTAGCCTGATATGTGGATGCCGACAGTCAGGCATTGCACACCGACTGCTGGAAGCAGCTAAATGGATTCTACACAAAGGAGTCTCCACAGTCTATCCTGCAGCTTTGCAAATTTAAAATCTCAGCAGGTTTCTCAGAATCCCTATTGAGTAAAGAAGAGACAAATTCAAATAGATGAACAAGATATCTTTGCTCTGCTGGAAGAATGGGAATGCTCTTTCTGTTAGTAAAAGGAGGCACTCATGAGAATAACATGGAAAGAAGTACCCAATATCAATTCCATATAGTGTGAAGCCTCTTGCTACTTTTTCTGTACAAACACAGAGCATCTAAGTGGGTTCTGAAAATGCCGAAAATGGTTCCAGTGACTTCCCAGGATTTGTAACAATGGGAAAAAATTAATGCCCAGAGATATCAAATATGAGATATCAAATATAAACTCCCACCTACTACAAGACACTGATATTTAAGAGTGGTAACCAACACTGGCTCTACAACCCAACCTACTAAAGGACACTCAGTACAGATTTATGAATCAAAAGTTCATGTGTTTCTGACATTTATGGAGTTAAAATACTCTGAGCAATGACAAATATGAAAAAGAAAAGATTGTATATTGTATACAATATACAAAATCCTTTTATATATTGTAGAGGAAAACTACAAATATAGAAATGATACATTTTTGAAATC